>NW_022196906.1:87654071-87663219 GCF_008632895.1 Mastomys coucha | reverse complement strand
TGTAGACCAGGCTGGCCTCGAACTCAGAAATCCACCTGCCTCTGCCTCCCAAGTGCGGGGACTAAAGGTGTGCACCACCATGCCCAGCTGGCTCTTGCTTTCTTAAAACTTCCTTAGAATAGCAATCTTCTGTGTTTTAGAAAAGTCATAGAACGCATACCATGGCAGAGCAGTAGATATGAGAAGAAAGACCACTCTTTGGAGATGGAGGCTGAAATGAAAAGGGAACGAGCTGATCTCCAACCTGGAGTCCTCTCACTAGACACTAAGTTTTTTCTGAGCAAGGGGAGATGCGGAATGAAGAAGGAAATGCTGGGTCAGTTCAGCTGCTTGTGCATTAATTAGTATGGACTGAGGGATGGTGCCAGGGAGATGTTTCTCCATAAAAAGCTGGAAAGGAAAGTATATTTCAGAAGTTTAGAGTCTATATAGTGTTCTACTCTTTCCAGTCACAGTGCTGCTATCAAGGCCCTCCAGTTTTGTGAGAGTGACATATTGCGAGATGATAACATTGTCCATAAATTTCAATCTGTTGACATGCTTAACAGGAGAGGGTCATTCATCTGTTTACTGAGACATATATGGCTACCTTCTTGTATCTTTCTTTCAATGATTTTCTTAACAAATGAGGAAATAGAAGGACCTGGTTTTATGTGTCTACCATGTCCTGCATCTTTCTGTGCACATAGGTGACCAACCATTTAAACTATTGCAGGTGGACATTGTTTGGAAAATCTTTGAACTCAGAAAGCAGTGACCAGTGGCAGTTTATTGTGGCATTTGCCAGGTTGGTGTAAATGAGAAGGTTTAATATACTCTTGCATTTGACGTCTCTTGGAGAGTTCAGGGGTATAGAGCACCTCAGTTCATTTCAAGGATAAGGTGGCTGGGTTTTTACCCAGACAATGCTGATGGGCAGCAGAGAGTTTCACAATTTTATTTCTTTCTTTAATTCTCAGAGTAGAATCCAGTGGTCTTGTGGTAAACTGCAATGCAGAATTTGAAACACCACACTGATAGAACAAGCATAGAACCAACGCTCAGGCTGCAGTGCACTGGGGAGTCATCCTGGATCTCCCAGGCACATGAGGCAGATCTCAGGCTTCACTTTAGAAGGGTACTAGCAGCCTGTAATGTCTGAAGAAGATGTAGAGGAATCCGGGGTTCATGCAGCATCAGGAAGTCTTTCTTCTTGGAGCCACTAACAGCCCATAACCTGATATGTCTGACAAAGATAGAGGAATTGTCCTGTCCTCAGCTCTTTGTTCTCATGCTTTCCCTGTAGTTTTACCTTTTAAAACATGGATGTACTAATTCATATGCTGCATCCTGAGATACCTGGTGAGATGGGAAATAGAGCCTTGTGACTAATTTAAACAGAGAACATAATTATATCTGAAAATTATTTCTATGAAGTAGTTAATACCACTGAAGCAATATTTCTCAATGTTTTAAGGAATGGAAAGGCTACTGTGGATGGAATCAGAAAGGCATTTGGACCCAACAATATAAGGTGACACTCTGCAGAATTGAGGAGTGCCCCAAGTTCACAGGTTGTGTTCAGACACAAGTATTTAGAACAAGATTCTAGACAAAAAGTATACTTTCATACTTTTGTTTCATATTTTAGCTATTAATGGATTTCTTATAACTGCAAATCATTATCCATTTCTCCAAGGTGTGTATCTATTTTGACCTTTGTTGGAGCCAGGGAAATGAAGATCCTTAAATTTGAAAATAATTACCCTTTTTGTTATTCTTCAAAGATTTTTATACTCACCCAAAGTGATTTATCTTCTCAAATTTATGCAAATGAAATTTCAGGTACAATAGTGCTGTATTATAACTATATGCACATTTGTTACACTTTCAATTACGTTTAAAAAATCCTATATTTCTTGAACATATTGTGTAGTGATTCTGCAACATTTGAGAATGAGATGACTATAGTGGTCAGAATACTACCAGAAACTACCTAGCTCATTATTAGTGTCTTTCTTAGGGTTTTATTGTGCTGAAGAGACGCCATGATCAAGGCAACTTTTAAAAGAAAAGCATGTAATTGGAGTTGCTGTTCAGTTTTAGAGTTATAGTTACTATTGTGATGGAAGGGAACTTGCAGCATGCAGGCAGACATGATGCTGAAGAAGGAGCTGAGAGTTCTTCATCTTGATGTACAGGCAACAGAAGGATACAGAGAGGCACACTGGGTGAGCTTTAGAATACAAGATCTCAAAGCTCACTTCCATAGTGACACACTTCCTCCAACAAGGCCACACCTACTACAACAAGGCCACACTTACTACAACAAGGCCACACCTACTACAACAAGGCTATACCTCCTAATAATGCAACTGCCTATGGCCAAGCATTCAAACACATGTTTCTATGGGAGCCATTCCTGTTCAAACCACCACAACTATTAATATGTAGTAACTCATTTCTAAAGAAAGATAGATGGAAACAAGGCTAAGAATATACATTGAATTGTTCTTTTCAGTTCACAATTTGAATGTTACCTTTCCAGAAGTATATTTTACACAATGGAAAAAAATAGTATATACATGAATTAGTTCAAAATGAGGGATGGCGTATAAATACAAATGTAAAGAAATATAAAAAATTTAATGCACAGATAATTCCAAAACAGTTAGTGAAATTCCATATCAACACTTTTCCATCTTTGAAAGGAAAGCCAGAAAGTAAGGTTGAAGTTATTTCACTAATAATTCTACTGGACGGCACTTGACTCCCATTTCATCTCTTTTTCTCTTTTTCATTTGACAGTAGGGGAATCACTAGGCAGACTTGTTTTGCATTCTTTAGTACTCCAATCCTAATAAAGAACACTGCTTTGTCCTCAAAGTTGACTTTATTTACAAAAAAAAAAAAAAAAAAGAAAAGGAAAGGAAAAAAAAGAAGGACAGTAGTGTGGCTACACTCTATTGGTGGCCTCAATTTTAAGAATGAAATGGGAAACAGTACTTTATTCTGCAGTATGAAACAGCCATTGTTAGGGATTATTTTAGCTATCCTGTTTTTGTTTTGTTTTGCTGTTTGAACCAGAGGTACACAATATGACAGCTTGGGATATTGGATTCACTCTGTTTTCTTAGGTTCTTGAAATATCTTTTACTTTGATTTCTATTACATAGTTCTTGAACTGAATTTATTGAAATGAATTCTTGAAGTCTCAGAGGGTCATGCTAAGATCCCCATCAAATGGAAAAGAACAAAGTGTGTGTGTGTTTGAGTCCTGGTTCTTCAATCTGATCTCTTCCATTCTCTCATCCTCTCATCCTCTCTCTCTCTCTTTCTCTCTCTCTCTCTCTCTCTCTCTCTCTCTCTCTCTTTCTTCTGTGTCTCACTGTGTCTCTGTCTCTCTTTCTCTGTCTCTTCTCCTGTCTCTCTCTCTTCTTCCTTCTGTCTTCATTTCTTTCTTATCTTAGAGGTAAACATTTTAAGTTTGTAAAATTGTACTATCCATATGTATCTTATTATCCATTGTCTGAATCAGTTTGCTAGCAGTAGATGAAGCTGTGTGGTGCTAAGCATGGTGAGGTTGTAATCTGCCAGACCTGTCTTGGTCCCAGATATATCTTTTGTTTATTTTCAAAGTCTCATTATATTTGTAAAATGTGAATAAATTACAATCCCCAAATTATTTGTAAAATCCAATGAACTTTTACACTTTTCTTGATGGTGGCTATGTTAATACAAATAATAGCAAGATTGGTATCCATTTTTCATGGACTCGGCTGAAAATTATTGGTGTAGTATATACCTAAGGTGCTAAATTTAGAAAAATGAAACTCAAAAACTTTTTATTTTATGTTTTAGAGAATAATTCTGGTTTTAAGACATTTTAAGGCTTTTGCAAGTTATTTCGATAACATGAGGTTGACTGTGTTAATTTCATCTGTATTTTTATGGGTTTTCATGGAAAAGACTCAAATACCTTCCTTTAATATGCATTACCATAATGGTCCATGAGACACTGGATCCTCCATGAGTAGTACGGCTGCACTCTGTAACCTTGCTCGTTTCTACTCACTCTGACTTACTTTTAATTCATAATGCTAGAGATTGAACTCAGGGCCTTGAATGACAATAGGCTTCCACATTACTCCATAGACTATGTGTTTTACATGAAAATTTAAACAATCGGGGGCTTGATTCATTTTCACAAAATCAGTCAGAAAAGACATCAAAATAAAAAAAATTATATTGCTTTCTGAGCAGAGAATACTATAGTGACAATTCTTTTTATAAAAGTATGGTTAAAATATTAATGGAAATTTGGATTAGATAGAACTTGAATGAACAACATGAATGAAAGTGATAAATGCTAAAACACAACAAAATGTATGATGACCTGCTCATCCTCTCCCACCATGAAAGGAACAATTTCTCTTATAAAAATCTACCAATCTGACTGCTCTAGAATTTTATTGCCAGGTTAGATAGCCAGGTTTAATTTGTAGCTATAGTCATTATTCTGAAAAATGACAAATATAAACAAAATCAGGAACAATGAAGGCTGATATGATGCATGATGCAGGCAAAGATAAAATCTTAACTATGTTATGGATATTATATTTGAGGTCTTATTGGGGTAATTTTATTAACATGATTATTAAAATAATTTTTCATATTCTTATTTTCTATCACTGTCTTTACTTTCTCATTTTTTTTTGATTATTTTTAAATCTATGGTTTGGTTTGGTTGAGCTAGAGACTCTTGTACTATATCAGGCTGCCCTGGCATGTCCTTCACAGCCCAGTGTGGCCTAGAACTTAGGCCAATCTTCTTGCCTTAGTCTTCTTAAGTGCTGGGCATGAGCACCATGTCCTGTTAGAGAGAACCATTCTAGGATATTTGGCTACATGCCTATATGATATTTTAACAAATATACATATTGTTATAAACATAACCCTCAAGTTCTTAAGATATATTTATGTAAATATTAAAGTTGTAAGATATTAAAGGGAATGTGCTCTGGATAGATTTTTCTTTTAAATGTGACACTGTATAAATCATTTGCACACTGTATAAATCATATGTACTACATTCCAAACTGTTCATTGCAGACATTTTATGGCTGGATAGACTATTATGTTAACTCAGTATTATGTTTTTCAGATCCAAGATATTTTTACTCATATCATTCAAGTGTTATGATAAATATATATTTAGAAATCTTACCATTATTTTATGTTTTATTTTTTTAAATAAAGTAAAAATATTATTATAGTAGTTGGACAGTGTACCTAATAATCAATGTGTATACTAAATTGAGGACAGCATTATTTGAAAACAAATAACAGTTACCTGAAAGCCCAACCCATAGGGGAAATTGCATAAGTGTAATAATATGGTTGCTTTTGTAGCACAAGCCTTGACTATAACAATTAAGAATCCTAGTGTTCTTTTTCTTTCAAAACTGGACATTTTATATCTTTGTCCCTCTCACCTTCAAGCTTCATACTAGAATGACCTTTTAAGCTGTGCTTTAGAGCATTTAATATCTTTTCTAGTCCAATGTTTAAAGAGCAATCCACAAAAATCATTTTCAAACTCTTTCCCAAAATTGGCGCAGACTCCCAAACTCATCTTGTACTTTGGAATAAAGCTGAAGACACCACATAAGAAGAAAGCTGAAGGTAATACTGATATCACAGACATGCATACTTCAATGAAATATGGGTAAAGGGACAGACCCCTTAGCACAGGAAAACAATCACCCATAAGGGATGAGTAAGATTCGATGCTGGAATGGAGCAAGAATTCAGCTTTGGGGAGTTAATTAATGTATTACACTACAGGGCAGAAAGGGCTTTAAAAGTTATAGATTAATTTCAATAGTTATAATGAGCTTCAAAAAATTCAACACCCTTTCATGAAACAAGACAAAGAACTCTCAACCAACTGGACACAGAAGGAATTTACTCAACAGGAAAAGCTCAAACCACCTTATTGCCTTACGAAAACCTCTCACCTTTGTCCTAATATAAGAAGGCAAGCTTACCCAATCTTTCCTATCCAAACAGGGTTAAAGCTCAGCTAGGGCCATTAGCAAGAACGAGAAACAGAAGCCCAGTAACCAGAGAGGAAAGAAGTAAATTAATGTCTGCAGATGACATGAGGTTTATTTTAAAACTCTTTCAGACACTACAACTCCTAGAACCTGTATACAATTAATACTAGGACACAAACTTTGCATACAATGACCAACTATGTCTTAGCTTATAACTTCTTATAATCAAAAGATAATTTCATTCTTTGGTACAGTTTAGTCTAGTTAGAAAGACAGGTAGTTGCTAGAGGCTATGTCCACTGGAAATATAAATATACATTAAGTTCCTGTGTTGATACGATGAACCAGATTATGCTTTTACAAAAGCTGCTTCGAGCCGTTTGCTCTCACTGCACTCACACAGCACTCACACCGTTGCCACTCAGGCAGATGGAAACATTTCACCACTGGCTCCATTTATACTTGTGACGTTAACCACTTTAACAGATGTATACTGCATTTTATAGACTGTCATTGTCAATTGCTTTGGAATCTGGTTTTGTTTCCTCTCATCCTATGGACATTCTTATTCTTCATTTAAAAGTTTGCTGTAAGGGAGATGAAGTGCTAGCTCGGGAGTGTGGAGCACTTGCTTAGGACTCTAACAGAAGATCTATATTGGGTTCCCAGCACCACATCTACCAGTTTGCAACTATCTATAACCGTGGCTCCAGAGGATGCCTCCACAGCAACTTGCAGGGAAACACGTTCAGACATGTAGGCACAGACACAAACACATCAACAAATCGAATCTCTAGAACACATATAGTAAAAGTATTAGACAACGTTGACTTGATTATTTTTATTTTTACATTTGGAAAGATTAAAACTTATTTGTTATCATTATTTATCTCTGGATATTTGAATGTTTAACGTGCTCAATAACACAGTTTTCAGCTGTTCGGAAGTTTTTAACAGTTCAATAATCAAACTGATAACTACTTGTGTTGAGTTCTTCCCTGCCCTAGATTCTAATTTTTCCTTATAATTTCCTTAGAAATTTCTCTTCTTATACTTTCTTAATTAGTTACCTCTTCGATATAAATGTAACTTTTATGTTTTATTCATGTATATTTTTCTTTCATCTCCACATATGACCACTTTAAAATTCACTGGGCATCATGATTCTGTGAATCTTAATTATCAAGCTATCAGACTAAGATTTTATTTAACTTAAAAGAGGCTGCATTTTGCCAGGTTCCCTGGCTCCTTCCATAAATCCCCTGTCCTTGGCAATCAGAAGGATCACTATGTGTTTGAAGCCAACCTGAGCTATATAATGACCCTTATACCTTGGCTTGTACTGTCAATCCCTGTTTTCAAATCCCCAAAAGCAAATGAGCACACAAAACAATAGCTTCTGAAACTTAGTTCTGTTTGATAGAAAACTAACTTGAGATTTTCAAGAACTGATTAATATGCTACAGTAGTAAATACTTCATTGTCAAAATAAACTCACAAAGAGAAAAGCTTGGGGAGATTTCAACAGCTGTGGAGATTTCAGCCAGTGGTCATTGTGGCTTTTTGGCCTCTGGTGAAGCACCACACCAGAGTAGAGATAGAGGAATGTACACAGAGGCGATTAGAACCATTAACTCCAAAGCTAGAAAGTGAAAGCAAGAGCAAAGATCAAGTCTACACAGTGCCCATTGGGAACACTGCCTCCTGCCTGAACTGCATCTTACAACCCCTACCACCTTTCCACTAGTTTATGTTGGAGTCCGTGCACTTGGTCCTTTGGAGACTACCCCAGGTCCAAACTAAAGTAGCCAGGTTACCTGCCAGTATTAACAATAGTTAGAGATATAAGAGCAATGTCCCAATGTGATAGTGCCTTGACAGTGTCAGCCCTTGTTATCTTCAAAGTGATTGAGTACGATGATGATAACTGACCTTTATGGTCTTTTCTCTGGAACCACGAAGCCTTCTCCAACTGTGAAAACCAGGCAAGTCTTCCTCAAATGAATTTACAAAGCACTTGTCTAGAACTTCTTCAACACTGTCAAAGGGCTTGGAGAAGAAAACATATATTTTTTAAAAAGCTAAGTTAAAAACAAACAAATCTGTGGTCATCAGAATCAAATATGAGAAAATGAGAGCCTCAAACCTAAGGAAACATGACAGCAAAACACAATCCAGGGTCCTGGAAACACAAAAGTCTCAGTAGGAAAGTCACAATCCTAGAAAGCTGGGTGCTGTGCTCTTGATCAAAATGCCGTACTGGTTCATTAACTGTAATAGACGGAGCACATATAATATGGAGTGGGCAAACCGGGAACAATAGCTAGTATTTCACTTTGTCATCCAGAAACACTCGAAAATATAAAAAAATTAAAATAATTTACTATTATATAACAGAATTGGCTTATACCAGGGTACCTTTTGTAAAAAAAAGAAAAAGTGATAAATTTTGTGAAGAATATTGACTTTCTCTTATTATCTGGCAGTGGCGGGTGGCGAGTGGATAAACATACCATCAGACTATGTCTAATTGCATTCTATTATAAAACTCTAATAAATATGAGTCCTGCTTCATAAGGAAGGGAAGTGAATGTGTTAGCTTTTTTTGCAAAGTTATTATTAAACTTCCCCAATCAAAGCAGATTGAAGCTCCTGCTGTGTCTCCCACTCCCCTTCGCTAAGTTAATGTGATGGACTAAGAGAAGGCAGACTCATTCTTGAGAGGTCTTACAGAAGCGAGGGAAGCATGGTTTTAAAAAGCCCCCCGATTTTAAGTTGCCTTTCAATACTGGCTGTTTTTAGGTTGACCGCCTGACTCCTGAGTTAACATGGCAGAGTGATAGATCTTCATGTGACTCATGGGCATATTAGAGGAAGAAAAGTTTGTCACTGAGGCATTCTGGGAGCATATTAAAGAGTTTCACATAATTGTTTCGAACTCATTGCTGCCATGGCATCATACCGAGCTGTGCGTTCTGTAGATCCGAATGGAAAGGTCAGCCTTATACCCCCGGAGAAACTGTCATTTAAGAGGTAGTTTCATTTAGCTCTGTACCCCATTTTTTAATGGGGTTATTTGGTTCTCTGGAGTCTAACTTCTTGAGTACTTT
>NW_022196906.1:87650840-87652152 GCF_008632895.1 Mastomys coucha | reverse complement strand
GAGGGGAAACTGGGAATGGAGAAATTTGCATGTAAATAAAGAAAATATCTAAAATTAAAAAAAAAAGAGGTAGTTTCATAAGTGACTGAGGTTTATAGCTTGTGTCTTTTGACTTTTCATTATGATTACCTGCATCATGCACAAATTTGGTCTTAAAACAAGCATAGCAAGTACCGAATTGAAGAAGACGACACAGCAAACGCACAAGTCAGTGCACTTCAGGTTCTTACTGCTACAAATGACATCTTCTGCAGTCTTGAGCAGAAACCCACCTTTTCCTTTCTGCCTACAACTGTAGCATGATAAAATACTGAACATATTCATATTCACAGCTTTGCATTTTGCTTCTGTTTTGTGAATTCTCTTAATATTTAAGAATGTGACTGAACATTTTGGATTATGAAAAAAATGTTCTTTTTTGTTGTTCTCAGAGTAACAAATCAGTTATTTATTTTGTTAAGGTTTCGTTGTCATCTGTTTGCTTTGTTCGTTTGTTTGTTTTGAGCCAGATCTCTATGTGTAACCATGGTTGTCCTGGAACTTACTATGAACACTAGGCTGACTTAAAGTCTCAGAGATCTTCCTGACTCTGCCTCCTGAATGCTGGGAATAAAGGTGTGAACTAAAGTTCTCAATCTTGTTTAGGTTACTGCCTTTAAATAGTTCAGGTTAACAGTTATTGAGACGAGGTTTCTTTGTATGGTCTTTGCTGTACTGGAACTCACTCTGTAGACCAGGCTGGCTTCAAACTCAGAAATCCACCTGTCTCTGTCTCCCAAGTGCTGGGATTAAAGGTGTGCCACCATTGCCAGGCTCAGGTTAACATTCTTGCTGAAGTTGTTAACTCCCTATTAAAACTATTTAAAATTCCTTTTTCAGAAAGGCCCCTTTTTATTTACAACTGTTTCCATAAAATACATTTTGAATGTGCAAAATTACAAATGAGTCTTGCCATCATATTTTTTGATTTTTATTATTTTGTATTTAATGTCTTTTATAACATGGAAAATACAACAGTGCTCATGTTTAGATATCCCCCATACCCTATAAAGTTAGCTAATTTAAAATACCTTTTAATGGCTATAGCTGATTCAGTTCCATGATAGAGAGCTTACTTAGCATCCTCAAGGTGTTCTACTGAAACATGTGTTTTCCCCTAAGGGATCATTAATTTTAATACTTAAAATTAAACTTCACATGTAGCTCTGGTTGTCTGTGTAAATAACCACATTTAACCATATTTATTCACAGATACCTAAGTGCATATGATGGTCTGATTTCATCTGAGAAGTAGTGACTTTTATTTGTTTTT
>NW_022196906.1:87632452-87650830 GCF_008632895.1 Mastomys coucha | reverse complement strand
TTTTTTTTTACTGTGTTTATATTGAACATCTATGCTAAAATTTTATGATTAATTTTGTATAATGGCATTTCAATTCTTGTTTATACAGTGTGAATTTAGTAGCCATTTGCATGTTTATCACCCATGAAGCTTATTTCATACTACATATAGTATACAAATAAGTATTAAAACGGCCTGGAAAATGGTTCTGTCTATAGGAAGCTTGCTGCATAAACATGAGTTGAATCCCTCTTAAACTTATTAAAAAGCCAGGCCAGCAGTAACACACCTCTAATCCTGGGAATGGGAAAGTAAAGACAGGAAGATCTCTGGGAATTGCTGGCCAACTAGTCTAACCAAATCAGTGAGCCTCAGGTTTAGGGAGAGACCCCATTTCAAAAAAATACAGGAACCTAGTGTGGCTGTTTTCTGAGAGGCTCTGCCAAGCAGCTGATTGAGACAGATGCAAATACTTACAGTCAACCATTGGACTGAGAGGGACTGCTATATAAGAGCTAGGTAAAAGATTGAAGGAGCTGAAGGGGCTGGTAACCCCATAGGCAGATCAAGAGTGTCAACTAACCACCACCAACTAAAGAGCATACAGGGGCTAGTCCTGGTCTGCTGGCACATATGTAGCAGAGCACTGCCTTGTCTGTTCTCAGTGGAAGAGGATGCGCCTAATTCTGTAGAGACTTGATGTCCCAGGGAAGAAGGATGCCCTGGGGAGGGTAATATCCTCTCAGAGGTGAAGAGTTTGGAAGATGGAGAGAAGAAGTCTGGGAGGGAGTATGGAGAAGAGGGGCAACATTTGGGAATTAAATAAATAAAATAATTATTAAAATATAAGTTGGAGAGCAATACAAGAAGATATTGAATGCTGACTCTGGCCTCCACATGAGCCCACATGTGTAAGCATGCACACAAATACATGAATACACACAGACAAACAAACATGAAAATAATGGTCTTTCTAAAATAACAGGATTGATAGCAAGAAAAAAAAGGGAAGGAAATTCTACCAGTTAATGTACATTAACATATTCTTTTTATCTTGCTATTAATGTTTAAAGGCATATACCAATCAATTTCTGAGAAAGGCACATATACCTAGAGTTTCAACCTAAAAACTTGTACTGTATTTCAGGTCCAGGTTTTTTACAGGTAGCAATGTCAACTAAAACATAATCCCATGGCTGAAGTGCAGCTCTATGATTTATTGACATTGATTGAAAATTAGTATTGTGCAAGCCACAGCCAAAGTCACCAGAGCCCGGGACAAGTCACTTCATTTTACATGCCTCTGAGCACATCTCTGAACTATTCTATGGAGGGGGAGCTGAACATCCTCTGAGTTTTACCACCTCTGATGGCTAAATAGCCATATGGTATTACTATATTACTATGCAGAGTTTGGGTCTGTTTCTATTGTTAGTGTAAGGTATATCATCTAATTCAAAGGAGATCCAGGATGTGGGGAGGAAGCAGGAAAAAGACAGAGATGGAGAACGAAAGTAAAGCATTTATGGATAATAATATATCAAGTTGCCTGAGAAGCCATGATACCATGGATTTAGAGAACAGGGCTACATAGAGACTTGCCCACAGATACATGACGGAGGAAGAAAAATGTATATGGAGATGACTGCATTTGGCAAGGTTTTATTAGTGATGTACTCTGGGAGGGATCTGACACCTATTGTGTTAGGAATTCTACAAATGGATCTTCTTTTGTGTTTTGCCTGTTACACTTGCTCAAAAATCATTGAACTATATACTCTCTTTGAGGCCAGGCATTAGGACAGTGCCCACTTCTCATAAGAAGCAGCTCTGATGTAGCTGTTGAAACAATTTTCTAAAGCCAATGGCATTAGATTTTACGCTGTCCCTAAGAAATGTTGAATTATCTGTAGGAAGTTGAAAAATGTTGTCTTTGATGATTTCAACTTTTTTCTTGTTGTTCCTTTCTTTGTAACTAAATCAGAATTAGTTTCTGACACTGAATGGTGCAATTTTGGGGATTAGCATACAGCTCTGGCATTTAAACTAATTGTAGTAAAAAATTGGATAGATACTTGAGTAAAGCAAAAGGAAGACTTGCTTTTTTATTTTAACGTTAATGGTCAGTAGACATTAATTATTACTATATATACCTTTTCTAAGTTGAAATGCTTCCTCTTGGGAAAAGAGGGACACTCGTAAAACTGGGGGAATAAAATCAAGTTACAATCCTCAGAAAACTGACAAAGTTACAGGAGTCATAGGGCTTCTGAATTTATATAAACAGTAAACAACTGATAGAGGAGGAGTTGGTCCTGTTGATGGAGCTGCCAGCATGTTGGGCAGGGAGCTCCAGGGATGCACGTTTTGTTAGCCTTGATCCATGCTGAGGGCAAGCTTTTCAGTAATATAGCATTCTTTGAGTCACCCACATTCCTGTACACAACTACTATAAACTTACTTATTCACCAAAGCCAACTTTGAGAGAATTGGTTCCCTACTTTTTTGTCACTTTCTTAACTGGAGTGAATAGATGTATGTCCACATCTCTGTAGGAAATGTCATAGAGAAGATACTCATGAATCTCATAAGGCAATAATCTGTGTGGCTGCAGGGTTCTGAAGTATTAGGTAGGAGCAAAGAAGTAAAACAGGTGAATTCACTTAGAATCAGAACTTTGCTTGGGAGGTATTACAAAAGGAAAATTGGAAGAATTCATTTTGATAGAAATGCTAATTAAATGAAGAGAAAGAAAGCAAATGGTAGAAGATCACAGGAAAACCCAGAGGGAATGGTAGGTCTCAGGACCAACCACTCCATTCCAAACAACTCAATAATGACAATTATTGCAACATCCAAATAACAAATTACAGTCCATATGGATTTCTGAAGATTAGAAGTATGGAACTTATAGCTTGCTTCTGGAAATAACATTCTTTCCTTGGTTTCTGTGGGCTTCAATTCTCACCTACCCTGACCATGTCTCAAAGATGGCACAATTGATCTAATACCAGTGTTGTGTGATATTTCTTGGGAGATACAGATAAAAGTCTGCTCACCCCAGTTAGGGCACTGATGCTACAGCAAGAAACAATTCTCAAGTCTAGCTTAGTGAATCAGTGTGATTATTGGGTTCATGTGCAAGAGTGTTCGGGAGGGCTAACTTACAGGATCACAAACAACTCAAAGGTGGCAACATCACTGAAAATCCCAGCCCAGTCTGGGTGATGACTCATGGAAGCTGTGTGTTCCTGGCAGGAGTTTCAGCTCCTTTGCAGCACATCTTCAAGTACAACTTGGACTTTAGTATATAATAAAGAAGGAGCCCAGCATTTAAATGTTGAGATTTTGCAGGTGCTTTCCTTGTATCTCTTTTGCAGTTCATGTCTTGACACTTGGGGATTCCATTAGATAATACAGAATCTGCGACTTGGCTTTTTAACTAGAAGATCTATATTCTCAACTGCTGGTTCTTAACCACTAACTGGAGAATCAGTAATACTTCAACATCATTGGGCAAATCCCTTTTCCCATCAAACATGCTCTTTTCCTAGTCTTCACCTTCACTGAACCAATTCAGTGGTTTCATCATCTGTATGGTTGTGTAGGATAGAGATGTATGTTGCTGCAGTATTGTATGCTTTGTATATGAAACATTGCAAAGTCCAGCTGATTTTTGTCTCTTATGTACTTAATAATCTGTTGCCTTCTTCCCTTTAGTGTTTTAGCTCCCTGATTCCCTGTGTGATTCCTAGGTCTATAGTATATCATGATCTAGATTTCATACTGTGATCCCAGCATATATATATATATAGTTTTATTTTTGATTTGTTTTTAAAGACAGGGGTTTTCTGTGTAGCCTTGGCTGTTCTGGAACTCACTCTGTAGACCAGGCTGGCCTCAATCTCACAGAGATCTGTCTTTCTTTGCCTCCAGAGTGTTGGACTTAAAGGCATAAGCTACCACTACCAGCCCAAGTACATTTTTAAAAATATCTTAGGATATTTTTGTGGACTTTTCATATGAGGGAGGGATCTTTCATATGACTTACACAGTGTACTTTTCCTGACATATAGAACATTAGTAACTCATGAAATTATTTAGTTGGATAATGAAAATTGCCTCAGATATTTCTATTCCATGTGTGCTTGATGAGTTTCTCTCAGAATTTTTGTACTTCAGCCACAGGGCCTACTTTTCTTTTCTGGTCCCAGGGCCTCTGTTCACTGTCTGAGTTGGAGCAAAGCATGGCATGATTTATCTACTTCCGTTGATTTTATAAAAATCTCTTATCTCCATCACACTAGAAACAGCTTTTATCAGGCTAGAGAAAATCAGACCTTTCTGCAACCCATGCTCCCAAGAGCATGCTCAACTCTTATAGAACTAAGCACAGGTTTGTTTCCATGTTTGATATTTTCTGATGTATGCTGATTTTTTACCTTTAGTTGAGATTTATTGTTTTACTCAATACTATTATATTGTGTATATTATATTCTAGGAATTACATATTCAGCAATGATCAAGAGAGTTGGCCACTTTCTCTTATAGGCCTCACAGACTACTTAAAATATTTGGACATAATAATATAAGAAATGAGTGAGGATTGTAGTTTTAGCATGAGCTGCTTAGCAAAATCAGTAAACCAGAGCAACATGGAAACAAATACAGCACTGTCTTTGGTGTAATGAGCAATAAGAAATTTACCACTTTGAAGGGAATATTTGGGATGAGTGAAAGCCATCCATATGTCTATCATCCATCCATCCATCCACTCATCCATCCACCCATCCATCCATCCATCCACTCATCCATCCATCCATCCACCCATCCACTCATCCATCCATCCATCCACCCATCCACCCATCCACGTGTCTATCATCTATCCACCCATTCATCCACCCATCCATCCATCCATCCATGAAAACAGCTTCCAAATATGTGTGTTTCCCTACATATGCAGATACCTTGCACACAATTTGAAATAAATCATAAATCATACTGCTAAAGGAATGAAAAGTCTGATAGATGAGTGTGGGTTCAGTGGATGGAACAATAAACACTTCTAAATGTAAAAATGAAAATTATTTTATGGCTATAGATTTGAAAACGTCTAGAAGAGGGACTTTGTACACACTCAGATAAGAAGTGGATAAGAAAGTTTTTCATTTTCTCAAAGACATTTCTAGAACTAAAAAAAAACAAAACTACAATACAAATGGAGTGTACTTTTTTCTTTTTAATTTTTACAACATAGAGATTTGATATGGGGTTGTGTTTTTCTTTGTAAAATAATTTTGTGCTCTATATTTGGTTTAGAAATACAGTTATGTAATAACATGGCTAGTAGATCAGAAATTAACATTTTTTAGCACATTCTCTGACAAGATAGTGCTTTCATGTGAAGCAATATAATCTTTTAAGATAGTCTTTCTTGGAGAGAAATGATAAAAGGAACAGATGGTACTCTTCTAAGATGGACCCTAAAGCCCTCTTCAGATTTCAAAAGAGAAGTTTCAGAAACAATAACTTGAACAACTTTCCAAGCCTGTACATCTCGGTTATCTGTTTATCCTTCCTACGCAAAAGATAAAACACAAGAAAAATCACACACTAGCCACACTGGCCCTCCAATTTTGTTTCTTATTCAAATATACTTATGTTTCTCAACCTTTTTATTTACTATGTGTACATGTGTGCTGCTCTTGTTTTGTTTTGCTATATTGCTAGTGAAAAATTTTGTGAAAATGAATCTGTCTACGGCCTAGTTTTGATAGGCTTGAAAAAGTTCGTGGGTTAATTACAATTAATCATGTCTTCAATTCAAGACTGATTGTTGGTCTCTACATTTGCTGTCAGCTCTTGCAAAGAGGATGCAGATCCACTGGTTAGGAGGAAGCCTTGCTTTCTTTGTTAGGCACAGTAGCCAGTGATATCTTCACACAGGCCAATAACATCTGTCAGCTTGTATGTCATGAAAATTTTATGTGGATTACATATTGAGCTTACATATAAAAGGAAAATGGATGCTCACTTCTATATTTTTCTCAGAAGCCATCCTACTTCCCAATGTTCTGCCTCCCCTTATACTGAGGTTCATATGTAAGGACCAATGGAATAAAGCTGTCAGCAAGAAAATGAGACCATGATATTTTTTTTTTTAATGAAAGAAATTCTTTGTTGTCTTTCATAGCCAATTTCAAGGTTGGTGGGAGTTGGTAAAATTGTCTTTGATTATATTGTCATTGTTTCTCAGATTTTGATTTTTTTTTTTTTAAGGAAAAGGCAATATATGTTTTTTTTTTTCAAGAGTTCTGAGATGCACTGTAAGACAGTATGAACACTGGGAAGAGAATGAAAGTGGACAGAGGCTCCTGGGTGATGTTAGTGTGAAAGATGTTATTTGGGTTATGCTTATAAATGCACCTGGTAAACACAGTGACAGGAGTTGACTGTCACAGGATCCAATATGTAAATCCCAAGACCATTATCTTTGCATAGACAAGGACCTTGGATCAAGGAAATATTACATAACCTGTTTGAATCCATGTAAGTAGCTAGGAGTAGGAAAACATTCTTTGAAGGTTATTGGTTTTATATTATCTCTCAATATGAAAATGATAATGCAAATTGATTTCATGAAATTATATATATCTTCCCTAAATATTTGTGCTCATTACTCAAATGCCATGATCCCAACTGGTCATTTAGATAGAGGCACTTACATAGTAATTTAAGACTAAAGATTCATGTCATTCTATACCCCACTAGCTGTACTTTAAAAACACTGAGACTAGAGTAGCGTGTAATAAAGTGATTTGTGGAGAGTTGAAGCTTTAGTCTAATTAATGCATAGAATGATCTGTTTAGTTTAATTTAAATTATTTTTTTAATTGGAGACATTGCCTAGAGTATCTCAATTCTGAGATCCCACGGTTTAGTCTTGTGAATACTAAGACTAGAATTAAAGTTTAAATAGATACATATTGATGCCTGTAAACTCAGATAAGCTTCTGAATAAAATCTCAGAAAACATCTCTGCAGTCTACATAGAAAGAATTTGTTGCTGGCTCATATGATTTTCCAGGGGATAAGGGTATGCTACATATTTTTTCTTCATGCTCAGACTCCCTATTAGGGGCCCCCTTCCAATTGTCTGTTCTGGCATGCATTCTCAATAAAATTTGGCTGCCCTGCTTGCTTGGCCACAGAATTTACAATGAACTCACAAGAATTCAGCTTCTGAACACACTGAGTCATCTATGGAGTGGGAAGCCAATCAAAAAACTTGGTCTGGATTTAGAAAATTGGAAGTGGGGAAAGAATGAAGGCCTTTCCTCTGAGCTCCCAAAACCCAGGGGCGGCTATTGAGCTAATTCCACCAAGATAATCAGTCTGAAAGATAAAATTTATCTCATACAAAATAATCAGAGATAAGAGATGGGGGAGAATCCATAGGATATGCTGACTGAGTCAGAGTCCCAGGTCCAACTCCACCTCTGCAAACTTCCAGAGGTTCATCCAGACATTTAGTTACATGACTGTCTTTCCTTATTTCTTCTGATTTAACTCAAGGTAGATTTCTGTAAAGGTTAGGGAATCAATTGCAGACAAAACATACTAACTCTTCAGTGAAAAATGAAAAGCAGTTTTTAGAAAAGATATTAAAAACTTTTCTGCCATTACATGCTGGACAGAGATGCATGCTTAGAAACTGCATATTCAGTGTTCGATTCCCAAATGACAGCATGCCAATCAATGGTCTGCAGAATAAAATAGGGCTACCATTTCTGGGTCTGTATATACTCTGGTCTTCCAGTTGATAGTGCCTCAGTTCTGATATTCCTTAGCCTGGAATACCTCTATCACAGTGTGTGTATTCTTTTACATTTTCCAAATCAGAGCTTGGTGGATGTTTCTCTGATGATAGAAATTACGTACCTTCATCCTAATGGGAAAGGAAACAGAGAAAACTAATGTAGGATTCTAATGTTGAGGCTTAGGGGAAAAATTAAATGGCAGGAAACATATCCAGTTCTTGGAAATTGTACAAATATTGGTTATAACTTAAGTTATCTACAATCTTTGTTAATACAACTGAGTTGTTTCTCTCTAAAGATCTTTTGAAATTCTGATCACTGAAGCCTGGAAAAGGATAGCTTTTGATGATGTGGTCTTTGCAAATGGAGCTAAGTTATGAGGAGCATTTACTAGGTTAACATCTAACATCAGTGGTCCCTTTATAAGAAGAGGAAAGTTTGGACAAAGAGACAAACACATAGACATCACTCTTGGGAAGTTGGAGGCAGAGGTAGCATGTTGCATCTTTGAGAAAGGAACACCAAAGGCAGAATCCATTTCAAAAGGCAAGAAGGGTCCTCCTTCTTCTAGAATATTAAGCACCAGTGTGACTGCTAATGGGTTGGAAATTAGGCTGGGTACTTACAGGTTCTTAGCCTCTAATTCAAGCAATTTAATATACCCCCCCCCACATACTACTAAGTAGCCAGGAAAATTTACTTAAAGCAAATCTATCAAGTCAGCCAGATTCCACTGTATGGGGAGTAACTCCAGGAATGAAAATTCTCAAAGGCCTCAATTATTGTTTGAAGATTCCTTGTATAGGGTTCAAGAGAAGGGGGGTTTGGTTACTAGGGGCATAGACCTTGTTTTTCATCTTCAGATTAAGTAATTTCTTGACTGTGCCTATTTCTTACTATAATACATTTGATTTTACTCAAGCTCATACCCAAATTTGCAAAAGTATAAGATGTTAATTAGGGGATTGTAGCAGTAAATTTTTAACCCAATTTACCAAATCAATTCACTACTCAATTAATTGGTATACAAGCTACTTGCCTAGAATGGGCAGATCTACCACTACACTATTCGATTCCCATCTATTAGATCACATATGACTTGTGATTTCTCCAAACCACGTGCTTCAGTTTCATCTTCCTTTCACCTTGTCCTCCTCCATTGTCCTCTTCTCCAGTCTCCTCCCCATGTCTCCTCTCTCCCCTTTTCCCCAAAACTTTTCAGCTCCACCTTCCCTCCTGCTGCCCAATCATTGGCCTTAACCTTTATTTGAAAAGTTAAGGTGGGGAGAAGGTTCACAAGGCCCCTGTCTATGTGATTTGTTCCTCCTCTGCAGTGCTTTCCAGGAGAGGAGAATTAGCATCAAAATACAAGACCAGCTCTATCTACAACAGGGGATTTCCCCTCAAAGTTCATCTGGGGATTCAGCTCAGTATTATTTCATGTGGACTCCAAAGAAATCTAGATTGGATCAGCATATTGCCTGTAGTTCCAGGACTGAATTATAAGAAGTGTTTGAATAGAAATGGGGTTTTGAGAAAATGTTGCTGGGGGAGTAACCTTATTCAGTATGCATACTTTTGAAAGCAGTATGTATAGCCTGATATGGCTAGGGGGTTCTAGGATTGACAATATATTAGTAGATGCATTATTCTGCGAGGGTTATGTATATTGTCCAAGCCAAGTGGAGTCCCATATTGCTGAAATGTTCCCTATGCTTGTCTCCTTCATGAGTCCTCCTACATGATTTTAATCTCCCTGCACCCAGGAGTATAAAACGATATGCTTCTCTTGTCATAGCCTTCAAAGTCTGTGACTGTGACTTCCTCTAGGAATTAACATTTAAACAGAACCCATGAAGAGGAATCACTGGAAGCAGACTCTGAGGCAGTGTAGTAGTAGAGTATTTACTGTGGAGAGCTGTCAAGACCCATATCTGTGGAAGGATGGAAGAGAAATGGGATTTAGCGTAGTGAGAAGTCAGGCTATAATACAGGCTCAGCTGAGCTAGCAGACCCAAGAGTTCCATCAATCTTCATTCCAATCAGCCATTGGTTGCTGGCTGCAGTAGAAAGGATATGATTTTGGACAAGCTTTATCCCCTGCAGCTACGGTACTTCCAGAATAGGGTTACAATTTACATTGTCTATGAACAGTATTTCAAGCTGTTAGGACATCAACTTCTTCCTTGAGGGGGGCACTTGAGTGACATCTCTGTGTCACCACATAAGTCTTGAAGTAGGTTAAAATAACATAAAAGTGAAGACAGAGGGCCAAGTAAGAAAGAACTGAAATATCATATGATCAAAACGTTCTCACAAGGGGCTGGGGAGATGGCTCAGTGTTTAAGAGCACTCACTGCTCTTGCAGAACACCAAGATACCCACGTAGCCACTCGCATCCACCTGTAGCTTTGATTCTGGGGTGTCTGCCATCCTCTTCTGAACTCTGTAGGCACTGCATCTCTGCAGTGACTGTACATGCATGGTGTATAATACCTAACATGTAGGCAAGGCACTAGAACAGAATCTGTAGGGCAGATGGTTCTCTTTAGGAAGGGAGGGGATAAAGACAAGCAGGGGTACAGAAGTTTGGATGTTCAAAGACAGGGGAGAACTGTAAACAGAAGAGCTGCCACAAGAAGGCTGAGTCTGAGTCAATGGTAGTCTTTGTATTTGGTATGGTTTGATTGTGAAGTGTCCAATTATCCCCAGCTGGTGGCGCTGTTTTAGGAGGTTATAGAAACCAGGTGACTGGGACATGTCTTTGAAAGTTAGAGTTGTTGGGTTCTGCTTTCCTCTCTGCTTCATTTCTACTGTGAGGTAAACAGCCTTCTTCCTGAAATATCCTCACTGCTAGGATGCTTTGCTCAAGTAAATAAGACAAAGTAACAACGGAATGACCTGCTGAGGCCATGAGAAAGATATAGCACTCCTCCAGTTAATTTACATCCCACATTTTATAGCTTCGATAAGAAAACTGACTCACAATGAAGTGTTTATGTTAGGAGTATTAATTTATAACCTAGGATGTGCGTTTTTGATAAAGGAAATTCTACTTTCCCTTTATTCTTTTCTTTCCTAACCCTAAAGACATGTGTTATCCTCGATGAGAAATTTGGAATATCCTGAGAAATTTGGATAACTCAGATAAATGAAGTCTCACCAAATCTTTACACTAACACAATTTAGAAAATGACCTTTTCTAAAAATAATAGAAGTAGATAGTGGAAGGTGAGCAAGTATTTTTAAGTTTTCTACCATCAGAGGATTGACCTAATTAGGGTGTAAAGAAGCCAAGTAGATAAAAAAAGACTAACAGGTCACTCTGTTCTTTTAGTGCATACCTTAAAAGTTAATAAACATGGAGCAGAACATTAACGCCTTACCTTTTTTTTCTAAAGGATTTTACAGTGAGATTATAAACATGGCCTCTGCTGGAAGATAAAGGGCTCATTAAAGGAATAATATGTGTTCTTTACTCAGAAGACCATGCCAAGCTGTCTTGGGTTGTGACATTAGAAGGGATAATGAGAATCCGGCACACAGGCCAAATGTTCAGGCCTTTGTCTTTTTAAATAAGAATACTATTATGCATCAGAGATACTTGTGCATATCTACCATGCTCCTTCTGAACTAATAAGAAGCTAAAGGACAGAGACTCTTTTATATACTATACTCATTTTCCCTCGTTTACAGTAGTCATTTTAAGTAATACTGAACCAGTGTAAGAGAAGATACAGTCCCTTGTAGCTGCTGACTAAGGACTGAGGCAGCATGACAGTGAGCTAACTTAATCACCTGTGCTTGATTCATCCCTGGATGCACTTACAGTGTGACAGGAAGGATGCCGCATTCCGAATATAGTTGTAACCATGAATAATGAAGTCCAAGGTATCACGTTTATTTTGCTGTAATAGTATGTATTTTATTCAAGGCAGTGTATAAAATGAGGCATCTACTTTAGTTCATAAGCTCAAGTCATGGTAAGCAGGACCAAATACAAGAGTTTGCATAGGATGTTATTATCTAAACTATTACCACATGAATTTTTCATAGTTGAGAAAAAATGAATGACACTTTAATTTGAGAAAATATTGGTTGTCATGACAAATGCTTTGATATTCTCAAATATGAATTTATAAAAATATAATAAAAACACATATGTGTATATATGTATACATATACATATATATATGGTCCGTGTGTGTCAAAAGTTCAACAATAAAACAAGATTTTTTCATTTCTCCCCTGCTGTGTTGTCAGCAGTTCTTACATATTCAAAGGAAAGATGATAGATTCTTAAAGAGAAGGACTGTGATGTGGCTTTCTGTAATCCTGTCACATATATTTAAATGGAATGTAGACAAGGCATGTAATGAGAGGCATCCAGGATGCTGTAGTATATTCTATTCCCTCAGTGATGTGGGTGTCAGGGCATGTAGAGAGCCATATATATTTTTTTTTTAGTCCAAAGAGAATAATTTCATAGAAAGTCCCTGATTCTTGACCCGTGCCCTCTGGACTTGATGAGATTTAGGTGTCGGTTTTAGAGCCACTACCATAAAAGTCTGACATGAAGGACAAACTGCTGCCTGGCTGCATTGCTGAGAAAGCAAGAAAACATGGGCCCTTTAGAAATGAGTGAGTCCACATTCAAGGTTACAGAGGCTGTATGGGAAGCAAGCTTTGGGGAAGGTGCCGGAGAAACATTGTACAGGGATGGACTAAGATGGCTTTCTGTGGGGCTAATGAAGAAGACAACCCAACAGAATAAATCTGTAGGAGTTATCAGAAAACAAAGGAGTGGTCTAAAGACAGCACTGTCTGCTTCAAAGGGTTCCAAGAACATTTTCATTGATGAGGAGTCTCTAAAATGCACTGAATCTGACTTGAATATCTGTTCTAAATAAACATGAGAGAAATCTAATGGCAAAAAGGAAGTTGGGTTCTGATGGCAGCAAACCACAGCAGACCAAGCCAGACTCTCCTCATCCTGTCTTGCCCTCTGACTCAGCCCTGCATGTTCTGAAGGGAATGAAGAGCAGGCAATCATCCACCTAGGGAAGGTTAAAACATGGTGGGCTTGCTCACCATCGCTACTTCTACTTGAAATGTTGTACAATCTCTAAGGCTGGGAATGAAGAAATGATACCACTTGTTGATGACCAAATCATGAAGTCTATTAGAATCCAAACAAAACAAAGGAAAGACATTATAGAACTTAGAAATGTCACTGGGGAAAAAACATCCTGTGATTCTTTGGGATGCTTTTTATATAAACAAGAGAATGTAAAAAAAAAAAATGAACAGGTCTAATCAATGCCCTTTATAAGATTGTAAGAAAATATAGAGAAAGGAATAGAAAGAAATAAGCTGTAAGATACGGAACCATCACTGACTCTTGGCTTTAACTATATGAGCACACGGCTGCTAAAAGAATGTTCAATTCATGTTTTTGCTTGTTTGTTTGTTTGTTTGTTTACTTCTAAGGACTAGGAATATTGCATGCAACAAAAGATCATGAGTTCATTGCACAAGTGATTAAAGTAGCATGGCACACTTAAAAGGTCCAGAAAAAAATGTGTATATAGAGAAATAGACATGTAAGTAACTTTATTGCAATTTTTGGCATAATTGAAAATTTTACATAATTTACACATTTTTCAGTTTAAAATCTGGAAGGCTATACACCAATGGTTGCGATACCTACACTTGGGGAAATTACAAGACAAATGAATAGTGACAGAAAAAAAAAAAAACAAAACCCAGACCTTACCAATTATTGATAACTGTCCCTTTTAAATCTTTGAAAACATAACAATGAATAATGTGATAACCTTCAACTTTTCTTTTTGTTCTGTACTTTACTTCATTTGCCTGTACTTACCATGTGTGACTGATGTTGGTCAATATTTGAAAACTGTCAAGGCAAGCCCCTCAGAATAGATTTTTCACAAGTTGCTTTTGGATCTCACAATACTCACAACTGTTTAGGGCTCTAAACTAAACCTGGGGCTAAGCCCTGTCTGCCTGTTTCAAAGCTCTCTTTGTTGACAGAGAGGTACACTTCAGCAAGATTTCCCAGATCTAACTACACAGAAGGACACACACTTTTTCAGAGTGACCCTGAATTAGAGCAGAGTTCCCTGGTTAAGAGGAGTCAGAACCCCAGAGCCTCCATGAAAAACATCATTTCCCCTAGCAGAGCTCACATTTCATGACTCTGGCACAGTGCCTAGAAAAGGCCTTTCTAGTGGGTTCTCTGATGCCATTGATGTCCTGTAGGATAAATGCTCTGAAGACCTTTGTCGCAGCAGGCTTCCTGGGATGACCCTGTGGACAGGCTGGGCTCCTGCAGAAGCCCTATCATTCTCATCATTGGTGAAGTTGAGCCCAAGCATCCTCCTATCTCTCTTCTGCACTATTTATCTCTCTTGAGCTCTTAGAAAAAGATTAATCTGGTATTGGAAAAAGTAAACCTCATTTTTTTCTTTCTTTCTTTTGTTTTTTTTTTGTTTTGTTTTGTTTTGTTTTTTTGGATGAAAATGAGGTACAATCATTATTGCATAGAGAAAAAAGGGGAGGCTTCTACCCCTTTTATTGCTAAATGAATTAAACCTAAGTCCATAAGGAAAAAGCTTTGTTCTCTTTAATTAGTGTAAGCCTGCCTTGTTACGAAAAGACTTGTTTCATCCCATCATAAGGAGGAAACTGCCTGCTCTTTCAGCTCTCTGCAGCTTCTTCTTTGTCCCTCTTTCTCTCTGCATTATGCATACTGCTCTCTTAGTTTATAATTTCTAGGTCCTTCTATTCTGTTGTCTTTCTTCCTCCTCTTAAATTTGTTCTCTCCTCCTTCTCTGTTGTCTGTGAGTTGTATCCTGGATATTCTGAGTTCCTGGGCTAATATCCACTTATCACTGAGTGCATACAATGTGTGTTCTTTTGTGATTGAGTTACCTCACTCAGGATGATATTTTCTAGTTCCATCCATTTGCCTAAGAATTTCATAAATTCATTGTTTTTAATAGCTGTGTAGTCCATTTTGTAAATGTACCACATTTTCTGTATCCATTCTGCCTCACACCAATCAGAATTGCTAAGATCAAAAAGTCAGGTGACAGCAGATGCTGGCTAGGATGTGGAGAAGGAGGAACACTCTTCCATTGCTGGTGGGATTACAAGCTGGTACAACCACTCTAGAAATCAATTTGGAAGTTCATCAGAAAATTGGGCATAGTACTACCTGAAGACCCAGCAATACCACTCCTGGACATGTATCCAGAAGATGCTCCAACATGTAATAAAGACACATGCTCTACTATGTTCATAGCAGCCTTATTTATAATAGCCAGAAGCTGGAAAGAACCCATATGTCCCTCAACAGAGGAATGGATACAGAATTTTTTTTCTTTCTAAAATTGTCTCTTCAGATATTTCTGAGAGTCTGGCCTCAATATTTGAGTTCTATGGCGTTAACATGTAGCCCTTTCATGGAATGTGTGATTTGGGCTATGTGAGTTTTATTTACTGTATAAATTGCTTCTTAAACATCTCTGTTTTGATTGTTACTTTTTGTGCCAACTTTAAATTTGTAAAAAGGATTTAGGAGATATTTGCTATAGCACTGGCTTATAATAGATTTTTAAAAATGCAATCTTGTTTCATGGTCAAGGTTATGTTAACCTGAAAACAATTAATTGAGGTACTGTCTCCACATTTCTATGCTTGTAGACAAGGTTAGGAACGTTTGGTTTTGTCTATTCTGTAAGAGTTACTGCAGACTTGCCCTGAATCATCCTCAGCTAATTCTCTTTTGAGAAGGAGGACTTTATGTTCCTTTCATTGTAGTTTGCTGTTTTGTTCTTTGCTTTTCTCATATGCCACAATATTTTGTCCTTACAAAAGTGAATTACACTTTAAAATCTTGCAAGTAGCTCCCAACATTTAATGCATAATTAAAACAGATGCACGACTCCCATGGGTCCACAACCAATATTCTTGGCACCCTACGGTTCATCTGCTCTCTGGTTCAGAGTCTCCCTGTCCTAACTACTCCCAACTCTTCCGGGGAAGAAGGAAGAGCCACCAAGCGGCAGTGAAGGTGACTGAAGTGAAATTGGGTTCTCTGCATATCTGTTATGGACAAACCTTAGTTTACAGAGTCAACTTTTTTAGTGTAAGCTTTTGGTGTTTCCAGAGCAGACTGTCTCTTTGAGAGTCTCTGTCAGTGTTCACTTTATTGCCTGTTAGAAGTTTGGATTTAAATAAATCCACAAGAGCTCACATAGAATTCCAGGATATACAGGCTGTTCCACATTCACAATGTGGATAGTGTGTAGTTAACGCTGAAAGGAATGGTCCTTAAAGCCATGCTAGTTCTTCACTTTCTATAACAAGACAGCAGCTAGATAGTCCCCATCGATACATATCTTCTGGATTTCTTGGACAAGTATTTTGTATATTTGTCCCACCAGTATTTCTTTTGTCTCTCAAATAATTAAAGAAATATGAAAATAAACACATTTTGAAAATAAGTATATTTTTTAGCCTCTTTGGCTCAGTGTTATGACATCTGATTATGCCACTGCATGAACAATAATTCCTTACTTATGCAAATACGTTTTTAATTATTCATCTCTTTTATTGTTAATAGACAACTAGAATTGTGAAGTATTTGCTTTTAAAAATACTCTACTATGGATTTTCTTTTAGTACTTAGTATACCTACATGAAAATGGACACACACACACACACACGTTCTCACATACACACACACACATGAATACTGCTGGTTTTCCGTGGACTTCTAAGTGTAACAGAAGTGTGTGAATTCTGGTTGTTTTCATCTTGGCCAATCGTTTTGACTAACAGACTTTAATTTTAGCCATCTTCGTCAATGGTAGCAATTTTTCTTCAAGGTTTTGTTCTGATGTCTCTTATAACTAGTGAACCTGAAAGTATTTGTAATTTATTTATTAGCATTTAATTATTAACTTACTCTTGTCCAACAATTTTACATATTTTTCCATTGGTAGATTTTTTTCTTTGTAAATAATCTCAGAAATAGAAAACAAAATGTACACATTCTTAGTTTGGATTTTTTGTTTATACTTACGTCTATTTCTTTAATTTAGCAGCTTCCATTTTCATCATCGTCTGTAATTATCTTTTTATTCTCTCAATTGCCTAGTGTTAAAAAAATCATAAAGAATGTATTTTTTTAAGAAAATCAATGGCTTTGGGTGACATCATGTATTCTATTTCTTCTTGTGTCTGTTTTTATAATAATTAACAAGATGTTAATTTTTTTAAACTTTTATTGCATTATGATGAGAAAAGTTACATGATTTCAATTTATCTGAATTTGTTAACATTTAAAAACGTATTTTAATTAAATAGAATTGAATCACATTCTTGTTCCCCTTTTGTACCACCGCTCCTCCCATAGACCCCCCTTCAATACCTACAATATCTTTTTTGTCGTATTCCTTAAAATATATAAAATATTATAACAATAAAATTAAGCATTATAAAAGTTGTTTGATATGAAACAACAATCAATTTAACAGTCTTACGTAGATGCTCATCTAAAGCAATAGTGAAAATATATTTTTCTCAATATAAATTTTAAATAACTCCAAATATATTAGCTGTATACTTAAAAATAATACATCACTACTAGTATTTTCTTAAATGAACATGAATATGTAAAGTCTTTTTGTTTGTTTTCTATTTAGTAGAGTTTAAAATCTTGACTCTTACTGTGGTACAAGCCCAAAATAAGAACAATTTTTAGACATTGGGTTTCATTGTAAAAAGGCTGTATTTCAATGACCCTCACATCACCAAAGGATTTTACCTTCATCGTAGCTAAGCTGAGAGTTGATAGTTCTGCTGCACCAAGAAATGAATTGTAGGCTCGATTTTTGGATACAGACTTCCTGCTATGGTCAAAGCTATTTGACTTGAGTGAGTGACTTCATTCTCAGCCCACAGAGAACAGGTTACATTCATTTAAGAAATGGTGTATGTATTAAGATGGTCTATCCATAAAGACATTCACCAATTGTTTCAGTGAACAATGGTTCTGCTTGGAGGGTAGCACAAACATTAGGTGAGGGTAAGAATTCGGCTCATTAGCTGTGATAATTTGGAAAAGTATTCATCTCAGAGAAAGGGTAACTTATAAAGTCCTCTTCTTCAAACTTGACACAAGAGTTACAAATGTCAAGCAAAGCATTCAGTCTCACTTTGTTGTTCTTTTACAAGCCACCTCCCTAGTTAATCATCTATGATTATTATCATTCTTTTGGGTATATAAATACTTTTGAAATATATAAGCTATTCTGAAAACCATAGTATAGTGTAAAAACATGAAATAATACTACTAATAGAGAGGCTGAGATAGGAGAAGCAAGATTTCAAGAGCCTTATGTTGTACACAGCCAGACACTGTCACAAACAAACAAGCTGACAGTGTATATAGACTGTACAATGTTGGATCTATTTCTCATTACCAAATTAGAGAGACCATTGGATGACAATCAACAAATTTCCAATTCCTCATATTATTGGATTT
>NW_022196906.1:87622056-87631268 GCF_008632895.1 Mastomys coucha | reverse complement strand
TGCTGTGGTGGGAGAATTGGGTTCTGATGATGGCAAGTGACCTTGGTTTGTGCTGTTTATTTTCTTATACTTCCCCCGCCCCCGCCATCTGGTTAACTCTAGTGCTACCTGCCCTTTCTAAATCTGACTGGAGCCTGTGCTTCCTGTGATCCTGGTTGTGTCAGAACTCCTCAGAGTCAAGTTGTCACTGTGATCCTGTGATTCTGGGATCCTGTGATCCTGGGCTTGTTAAATCACCTGGGAGTGTGGCTTTCTCTGTGAGTTGTGGGACTGGCTGCAGAGTTTGTGCCCAAGGTCTGTTCAGAACACTAACCCCGACAGACCGGAAGGAACCAGAGTCACTGGGCTGGCAGAGTTCCTGTGTGCCTAGTCCCGTTGGTCCCAGTTACTCCCAGTGTTGGGACAGATGTTGGTTCCTGCTCACCTCTGATCCTGGGTGTGTCAGCACACCTGAGAGTGGAGCTTCCTCTGGGTGTTGTGGGACAGGTTGTGGAGCTTGTGCCCAGTGTCGGCTCTGGACCCCAGCCCAGACAGACCAGAAGGAACCTGAGTCACTGGGCTTGCGGAGCTCCTGTGTGCCTGGTCCCGCTGGTCCCAGTTACTCCCAGTGTTGGGGCAGATGCTGGTTCCTGCTCACCTCTAATCCTGGGTGTGCCAGTGCACCTGGGAGTGGAGCTTCCTCTGGGTGTTGTCAAGATGTTAATCTTTTAAACCAAATTTACTACTGAAAAAAATTTGTTCTTGCTTCCATTTTATGATTTTAAGGACTATTCATTTTATATTAATGAGGTCTTTATTGCTTGTACTGTTTAACTGTTCCCATTCTATCCTTACTTGATTAATATTGTAATTCTTTTACTGTTTTCTAAATAGTCCAGATTTTAATACATATACAACATTGTAGAATCTTCATTCACCAAGAAACATTAGACTTTATAAACACAAATATACTGAAAGGTTTTCTATATTTTATACATAATCCATAAGATCTGTAATTCTTTACTTATGGGACATTTGTATAAGTCTAAAACTACGAGGTAATAACACATCCTAGAACAATTAAGGTATAGAATATTTAGATACTATTTCACATGCATGGATTCTATATTTTAGGTTCTCTATATTAAAATTTATAAACATTTCCTGAAACTCAGCCATTAAATCAGGATTTCCGTCTCATATGTTATATGTGTAGGGCTGAGAAATATGCTCACACAAAAATCATTTTTTTGTGTGAAATTATTACTTATTAGATAGTTGAATAAGCATTATAGGGAATGTACAACATGGTTTACACAAGGTTTTTGTTGTCTGGATAAAAGCAAGTACAGAAGTATCAAAACAGAGCTCTTCTTATTTCAGGCCTAGCTAGGCACAAGACCCATGGCTTCCAGTGTGCTATCATTAGACTTGAAATGAAGGTTGGTTTTGTTATTTCTTGGTTTTTGTTTTTTGGTGGGTTTTTTGTTTGTTTTTTGTTTTTTTGTTTTTCACTCAGACCCAAAACAGAATAGCAATCTCTCCCTTCACAGTAGGTTAGTTCTGAGTACAAACCGAGAAAAAGAAATATCAGTGTACTGAAAGGAAAACATGGGTATTTCTGGAAAACATGTTATTGTTGGCAAGCATTTTCCAGAATATATTTTTAAAAAGGGAGAAAAAAAGCCCTCCATGCCTTTTAAAATTAAGAACAGAGATAGATATCTTCAACTATAATTCACATCTCTGTACCTAAGCCATAAACCCACAAAACCAGCAGCTATTAAGTATTCTTTAAGTGTAAACTCTTAGTAATACACAGGGGGAAGGAACAATTTTAATAGAAGTCTAAAGATCAGTTATGGGGAAATGTCTGGTTGTACTCAGAGAAAGAATGATCTCACACTTAATTTAAGAAAAAAAATCATCAGTACATCAAGTGGGATAAGAGAAATTCCAATAAAGGGAGAACAACATGGACATTACTTATCCAACCCAATTCAATGGAAGATGAGATAGCGCATCATGTGTTCGCCAGAACATATCGTTCTGCTAAACACGAACATCGTAATTTGCAGTAGGGTAGACTTGTTCTTCCAGTGTCTAATATGCCTCATTGGTACCCCTTGACTACATACAGAAATTGTCATTGACATAGTCTGCCTACATGCGATGGTACATGAAAAGCAATTGTTTCACTTTCATGGAGTTTTTTACATACTAGTTTCAAAGGAGTGGCTGATAGCAGATAGCAACACTGTATTGCATGTTTTCAATTTAATTCAATTCTGATTTTTTTCATTTCCTTCTTAATTTTTCAGTGACCTATTTCTCATTGAATGTATGTTGCTTACTCTTCATGAGTTTGATCACTTTCTGTAGTTTGTCTTGCCATTGTTATCTAGCATTGACCTGTTGTACTTAGGTAAAAACACAGCATATTATTTCATTTTCTTATATTTGTGTGGCTTGTTTTTTTTTTTTACTTGATATGTTATATATTTTAGAGAAACTTCCATGAGCTGCTGTAAAATGTATATTCTTTAGTGAGGAATTCTTTGCTGATGTGTATTTAGCCCATTTGATTTATGATTTCAGCAACTCTGGTGTTTGTCTGATTTGGGCTATATAACATGTCCATTGGTTAGAGCTGAGTCCTGAAATTTCTTATGGTTACTAGATTTTTTTACAACCAGAAATATTTTTTAATGAAATTGGGCACACTTGTGCTTGGTGTATGCATGTTTCGAACTGTCAAGTTTTTTGAGGATTTTATTCCTTGTTGATTATGAAGCAACTGTCTTTATTTCTTTGTCTAGTTTTGTTTGGAAGTCTACTTTGCCATATATTAGGATAACTATGTCTGCTTCTTTCTTATACACATTTGTTAGCAATACAAATTTCTATCCCTTTTTCTCCAAGGTAGTAACTATCCTTGATGGAGAAGTGTGTTTCCTAGAATCAGCATAAAGCAAGATTCTGTTTTATGATCCAATCTGCCAATATCCCTATCTTCTTTCCAGGATACTGAAACCGTTAACATTCAGAGTTATTATTTTAACATGTGTATTTATGCCTGTTGTTTGTTTTTCTTGGTGTTTTCTTAGGCTTCTTTTGATCAGTAGTACTGATGCTTACTGCCCTTTGACTTCTGGGTGTGTTTATTCTTCTCTTTGGTACAAGATTCTTTCCTGCACTACATAGAGAGCTCAATGGTGGATAGGTATTCTATTACTCTGCCTTTTTATCTTAAAAAGTCTTTATTTCTTTTTCATTGATTTGCTGAATAGAATAACCTGGGATGTCATTTTGGTCTTCAGAACTTGGAGTAAATCTTTCCAAGTACTTCTGGTCTTGGAAGTTTCACCAAATAATTGGCATTTGTTTTGATGCATCTGACTTTGTTTATGATTTGGCTCTTCTATATTGCAGCATACACCATTCTCTCTTTACTATTTATTCTTTTAATACTTTAGTAACAAGCTATCATGGATAATTTCTATTCTGGTCCCATATATTTCATGTTGGATGGGTATCTCTTCTGTAGAACTGGGATATATTCTTAGGATTTTACTGAACATATTAACTCTGCCTTCGGTCTGGAATTCTCCTTCCATGTCTATATTGTACAGACTTTGTATTGTCCCAAGGATTGTTCTTGTTCTATTTTTAAGCTTTTTTTAATTTATCATTTTCTTTGAATGATCTGACCTGTCTACCTTGTTTTCAAATCTTGAATTTCTTTCTGTCTTCTGTACAATCTATTGTGTTTTTGAGGCCTTTCACTGAGCTTTTGTTTAGACTTATTGAGCTTTTCACTTCCTGCTTCATTTCAGCTTGTTTCTCTTAAGTATTCTGTCTTTTTTATTTTATTATAATAGCCCTTTTGAATTCTGTGTTTTGAATTTTATCTAGGTTGTTCTCCTTGACACATTAATTTGGGATTAGTGATGGGTGTACTTATTTGTCTTGATGTATCATATTTGCACTTGTAATGAGAGCTAGGCACCTAATGTTCTAAGGATTTTTGTTACATGTCTTTAGTCTACTTGTCTGGAATTCCTTGGACTGGGCTGCTCAAGGGAGTATTGAGGGGACAGAGCAGAAACGGATGGTGTTGAAGGACTAGTGATGGTGGGGTTTCTTGCTAATTCCAGGTCTAGATCCAGATACCCAGTGACTGAATGGATGGGCCAGTATACATGGAGTGGACTGGGGCAGAGATTAGGATGGGGTCTCTTCCTTGGCCTTGGTTCAGGCTGGGACTGAGAGCAACCCCTGGATTGATCCTAAATTATATATTTTCAACTTTTTAAATGTAGTTGTTATGTTTTAATTATCCTCCGGGATTCTCTTCTTTTGATTTTAGCATGTGTTTACTTAATGTACAATCATGAGCTCTAGTTATGTAAAGGCAGCTATGGGTTGGTTTGAAAATGAGATGTGAACTTCAGACATTGTGTGCTTTGAGCTGGTCATGCATATTCCCATGGAGCTGAATTGAGCTCTGGAGATGTAAAGAGGATGCTCCTGGTCTTGTTTTAGGGAAAGGATACCCAACTGCAGACGTTTCTTATAAAATACTAATTTCTCTTCCTAAAACTTTTGTCCTGAAATTATGGTAGAATGGGAATTAGGTAAGGTTCATAGCAGTATGTTACCCCATCCTAAGTATTTAATAATTATTCAAATAGAAAACTTTTTTTCTTGTAGGATAAAGCTTTGTTTAAAGTGAAGATTCATAACAAGTTCCTCAAATTCATATCCATTGTTCACAGAGAAGATTTAGTGGTAGCCAAGAGACTGTAAGTCTCCATTATCACAGGTAAGCACATGCCTAGAAGTAAATTTCATTCAAGCAGATCCTCGTCAGATTATCTGGTTTTCTATAAGACAAAAGTCCCCAGGAATGGGCTATTTCTGTTGTGTTATCCAGAGTCCTGTTTTCTAGCTAAAAGTCACCCTTGGTCTATCCTTTGGTAAGGCATGCAGAAGCATATTGCCTTCTCCTTTATTTTTCCATCAGCTTGCTCCACTCTGGAGACAGTCACCTAATGTTTGGGATGCTTTCTAAACCTACAGATCTCATACAACTAATATGAAACTGCAGGAGGAAATGTTGTCTTACAGCCACTCCATTCACTGAAGGACTGAACACGGGTGGGAGGAACAGGCCAACATACTGTAAAGTATTTTCTTGGTAGACTAGTAACTTGAATAATATAAAAGTAGAGCGAGTCATGGCAATAAAAGAAAATCACTGAGAGTGAAAGTATTGCTCAAAATATTTTTGCTCTGATAGAAGCTATCTATACATACACTTATTCAAATTTTTTGTCAAAGTTTTACTAAATAATCCATCTAAGGTTAATCAAAACAATCTATTTTACTATTTACTATTTGCTATTAATATTTACTATTACTTCAGTAAATAACAACATAAACCTTACCAAGCATAATCATTTTGCTAAGATTTAAGTATTAATGTATAGAATTTAAAATAAAAGTAGAATGTGTTAATGCTGTGATCTTTTATGTCCTTACAAAATGTCTGCTACAGAAACAAGCTACAGTTTAATACTTTGAAGAAAAAAAAACTATGAGGTAATTCCAGATGTGTTCTGGTCAATGATTACATTTAGAAGATTTCTAAACATCAATGGATCTGAGAAAGACAAGAGGAATTTAATAGTTATCACAGAAAACTATCAACATCCTATTTATATAATTACATATAACATGTTTGTATTATAACATGTATTTGTAATTAGACCCTACTAGAATAATCTATGTGATAATAAAAGAATTTGTGTTTGATTAATTGTAGACACAACCTGAAAATTAATTTTAATTTTCAAAGACCCTTACCTGTTAGAAAATGCCTTAGGATTAATAACCAATATCAGCTTACAAATAAATTATAGCTTTTCTTATTATGATATATTTGTGGAAAAATAGGGCCTTTTAATAAGTAAATGGATTCTAAGTTCAATTGTAGTGCTGCATTATGCCATAGTACGAAGAGTTAAACTCCATGCTAACACAGCAAGCAGCCCATTCATTCAAGCATGAAACATTTAAAAACAGCCATCGCATGTAATTGCCTATTCATAGCATCGGGGCAGGGGGAGACACTTCAGAAACACAGAGAAACCAGGGCATATATGGAAATGTCTTAATTATTAAACTCTGATTTTAATTATTTTTATAAGCAACTCCTTAGGCATGTGTACATTTGTGGAGACAAATGGAACATGACATTTGTATTTGTTTCAAATACTTTAGTTTCAGAATGTTTTTAACATTACTTTGCTATATATTTTTCCAGTGACCAGCTGATATACTACTTCGTGGCATCTGTCCTTATATCTTGAGGACAGATTGAGGTTATTCATTTTGTGCCATCTCCAAGATGCATGGTTTATATGGGGTGGCATCTTTGATTCATCTTTAGTAATCTCCCTTTTCTCTCTCTAGCTCACTGCAAAGCTACTATCCATTGTTTTTATCTGTCTCCTTCACCATTCCTGATAAATTTACTTGCTCAGAAACTATAAATATTTCTCCACTGCATACAGTTTTTCATTAAACCTCTTTTCCATTAGTGACAATATTATTAGTAAGAAAACTTATATTTTCAAAAATTACAAACCAACTTCATTTTGATTGCGAAATAAGCAATAGCAGACTAGCAATAATCAAATTGTATTGTCTCAGAAATTTTAGTAACATTATTGTTCAAAATCACTATAGTTTGAAAGCTACAAGTTTCCATGTGTATGTGGGCTTTCTGTTGTTTTTCTTGCTATTGAAGACCAGTCTTAATCCATAGTTATCTGATAGGAAGTATGGGATTATTTCAATCTTCTTATATCTGTTGAGGTCTGATTTGTGACTGATTTTATGGTCAATTTTGGAGAAGGCACCATGAGGTGCTGAGAAGAAGGTATATTCTTTTGATTTAGGATGAAATGTTCTATAGATATTTTTAAAATCCATTGGGTCCAAAACTTCTGTTAGTTTCACGGTGTCTGTGTTTAGTTTGTATTTCTCTGATCTGTCCATTGATGAGAATGGGGTGTTGAAGTCCCCCACTATTACTGGGTGGGGTGTGATGTATGATTTTAGCTTTATAATGTTTCTTTTATGAATTTGGGTGCCCTTGCATTTGGAGCATAGATCTTCAAAATTGAAAGTTCTTCTTTGTAGATTTTTCCTTTGATGCGTACAAAGTGTCTTTCCTTATCTTTTTTGATAAGGTTGAAAGTTGATTATATCTGATATTAGAATGGGTACTCCTGCTTGTTTCTTGGGACCATTTGCTTGGAAAATTGTTTTCCAGCCCTTTACTTGAGGTAGTGTTTTTCTTTGACACTGAGGTACGTTTCCAGTGTGCAGCAAAATGCTGGGTCCTGTTTACATATCCAGGATATTTGTCTGTGTCTTTTTATTGGGGAATTGAGTCCATTAATGTTAAAAGAGATATTAAGGAATAGTAATTGCTACTTCCTGTTATTATTGATGTTTTTGTTTGTGTGGTTATCTTCTTTTAACTGAAGAAGTTAGACTCCAGAGAACCAAATAACTTTATTAAAAATGGGGTACAGAGCTAAACAAAGAATTCTCAACTGAGGAATATCAAATGGCCAAGAAGCACCTAAAGAAATGTTCAACATCCTTAGTCACCAGGGAAATGCAAATCAAAACAACCCTGAGATTCCACCTTATACTAGTCAGAATGGCTAAGATCAAGTACTCAGATGACAGCAGATGCTGATAAGGATGTGGAGAAAGAGGGACACTCTTCCATTGCTGGAGGGATTGCAAGCTGGTACAATCACTCTGGAAATCAGCCTGGCAGTTCCTAAGAAAATTGGACATAGTACTACCTGAGGACCCAGCAATACCACTCCTGGTCATATACCCAGAAGATGCTCCAACATGTAATAAGGACACATGCTCCACTATGTTCATAGCAGCCTTATTTATAACAGCCAGAAACTGGAAACAACCCAGGTGTCCCTCAACAGAAGAATGGATACCTAAAATGTGGTACATCTACACAATGGAGTACTACTCACTATTAAAAACAATGAATTTAGCTGGGCAGTGGTGGTACATGCCTTTAATCCCAGCACTTGGGAGGCAGAGGCAGGTGGATTTCTGGGTTCAAGGCCAGCCTGGTCTACAGAGTGAGTTCCAGGACAGCCAGGGCTACTCAGAGAAACACTGTCTTGAAAAACAAAAACAAAACAAACAAACAAAACAAACCCAAACCAAACAAAAACAAAAACAAAAAAACCAATGAATTTATGAAATTCTCAGGCAAATGGATGGAACTAGAAAATATCATCCTGAGTGAGGTAACCCAATCACAAAAGAAGACACATGGTATGCACTCACTGATAAGTGGATATTAGCCCAGAAGTTGAGTATACCCAAGATACAACTCACAGACCACATGAAACTCAAGAAGAAGGAAGACCAAAGTGTGGATACTTTGGTCATCCTTAGAAGGGGTACAAAATACCTGTGGGAGGAGTTACAAAGACAAAGTGTGGAGCAGAGACTAAAGGAAAGGCCGTCCAGAGGCTGCCCCACCCAGGGATCCATCCCATATACAGTCACCAAACCCAGACACTATTATGTATGCCAACAACTGCTTGCCTGATCTAGCTTCTCCTGAGGGGCTCTATCAGTGCCTGACAAATACAGAGGTGGATGCTCTCAGCCAACCATTGAACTGAACACAGTGTCCCCAATGGAGGAACTAAAGAAAGGACCCAAGGAGCTGAGGCGTTTAAAGCCCCATAAGAGGAACAACAATATGAACCAACCAGTATCCACAGAGTTCCCAGGGACTAAACCAATAATCAAAGAGTACACATGGAGGGACCCGTGGCTCCAGTTGCACATATAGCAGAGGATGGCCTTGCTCCAGATTCATATGTAGCAGAGGATGGCCTTGTTGGTCATCAATGGAAGGAGAGGCCTTTGGTCCTGTGAAGGCTCTATGTCCCAGTGTAGGGGAATGCCAAGGCCAGGAATCGGGAGTGGGTGGGTAGGTAAGTAGGGGGAGGGAGAGGTGATAGGGGACTTTCTGAGAGGAAAGCAGGAAAGGGGATAACATTTGAAATGTAAATAAAGATCATATCTAATTTAAAAAAACAAACAAACAAAAAAGAAAGCTAGAAGCAAGAAGCTATTTGATCAAGACAAAAAAAAAAAAAACC
>NW_022196906.1:87603592-87622046 GCF_008632895.1 Mastomys coucha | reverse complement strand
AAAAAAAAAAACCCAAAACATCCATTGGAAACTTTTGAAGAGCATATAAAATCACATAAGAATCACCAAGCTTCATGCTATCAGATGAGTTCTTGCTATAATGAATGCTCCTGCCAGAACACGAGGTAAGAGTGCCAGTTCAGTGTTACTGGAGGAGCTGTGGCTCAAGCCACTCCTCTTGGGTGTTTGTCCACTGAGCAAGGCCTTCCTTCCCATTCGCAGCAACCTATCATGAGCTGTTGGCATGTAATCAAAATTTCTCTCTAATATTCACTGACATTCTCTCCAATTTATATTGTAAAATCCCACACAGCAGAAGGAATGCCTAAGCAAATTTGTCTGTCCAGGAGGCCAGAAAAGTCCCCACAGTGCCCCTTTCATCACCCTAGCTGATTGATGAACTCCTGTTTCCTTCCTACATGGCACTACACAGTGGCTGGGAATATGGGCCCTACCCCGTGTTCCCAACCCTCAGGCCTAGCTGTGGTTTTGAGATGATTATGTAAACGATAATTTTATACTTCATTCTCAAAATCTTCAGAATGGTGATGATTACTCCCTGATGTCCTTAGGAAAAGCAGAGAACTGTTACCAGGTCTGGGGAGCAGACCTCTGGGTCTGCTTCATATGAAGTTCTTAAGCCCCAGTCAGAACAGTTCAGGACTCTTACTTACATGAGAATCAATTTCCAAACACAAGTTTCCCTGCCCCTGGTTCCTCATTTTTCTTGGTCTGATTAAAACTTACCTCTGTTTGGGCCTATTTCTTTGTAGTACTAAGGGTTTGAAGACAGAAGAGCATTTATTTTCCCATCAAGATTTATTTTGATGTTTACAACCTGGAAAATCAAGAGTCTATGTATTATTTATAATATGTTGTAGCTGGTCATTATTTTTGCTGTAGGCTTCAAACTAAAGATAAAGAGGGAAACAGACCCCGGTTTTGGTCCTATAATTTAGAATGCAAACAGTTGAAATATTAAATACATATAGGATTTGTTCTGTAAAGATACACTTTTGCTGAATGTTATGGTAATTTTCAAACTAATTTGTATATATTTCTGTATTTATAAACAATCATATGATAATGCATATATATGTACACAGTTTAATAATATTAATGCAGGGTTTTTTGTGAATATATTTTTATATATAATGATAGATTGAAATTCATGCACCTTTTTTATGGTAGAAGATGATATTCCTATTATTATTGTTAGTTTGATCTCTCTCTGTTTTCCTTTTCTTCTGTTCTATTTTTGAAATAGGAGCTCACTGTAGTTCACAATGACCCTGAATTTCCTATTAAGTCCATGGTATTATCCAGTTTCTGGTGATCCCCTCACTGCAACCACCTTAGTACTGAGATCGCATGCATGAGACACCAGGCCTGGACTCAGAATAATTATGTGAGTTGGTCTCCCATGGTTTCTGTCTTATTCCCTCATCTCATCTCTCTTTCCTCTTTTTTATCTCTCCCTTCCTCCCTCCCTCCCTCCCTTTCCTATTCCTCTCTTGTTCTCTCTCTCTATCCCCCTCCCACCTTTTTCTCCTTTCACTGTTTTCGTATGTTTTGTTTTGTCTGGAACAGGACTTGCTTGAAGCACAGACATGTCTCGAACTTGTGATCTTTTTGACTTTGCATCCAAAGTGTTGGTTCTGCAGGTGTGCTCTTCCATACTCATCTAAGTTCCAGCATCGTTTATGCTTTAACCATCTTCTAATACAAGCTCCAAAAATTATATAAAATGCCAAGAATAACTTATTTTGCATACTAAATAAATTACATTTTAATCCAGAATTTGTGCTTGTCAGCTTCCGTGACTTTATCAAAGCACGTGAGATTATCAAATTATTATGAGGAAAGGTTAACATTGACCTTCAGTCCATGCTCTCTTGTCTTGGTTGCTTTTGAATCTGTGGTGAGATCCTGAACCTCATGGCAGAATGATGTTCTGAAGGAGAGCTTCTTACCTTACACCATAGAGGCTTCATAAACAGGAAAAAGAGTCGTTGAGCTCCTAATGTCCCACTCAAGGGCAGCTCCAAGTAGCCTCTTTCCCTCATGAGGTTCTGTTTTTGATTATACCCTATACACTGTCCACCACTGCTTTCTGTCAATCTTTATCTGTCTTTTGGAGAAAATGCTCATTTTATATCAATGTGTGGGTCCTGCTGGAGGGATGGGTCCTAACACAGAAGACAGTGATGCCTTGAGGCCAGTAGAATGAGACGGGATTCTCAGAATGGTTCCTGATGTCTGGACCTTAACTCATAGCTACTGAAGAATGTACTGCTGCAAAAGCAACAACTGAGTCACACACATAAGTGTGAAGATGAATTAGTCAGTGTCAGACTAATATGGGTTGATCCTCATGGTGCAGAGAAAATCCAAGCAGTGAGTCCCTGTTGTGCTTAACCACATAATGTCTGACAGGGTCCTGTTGTAATAATCACATGTTAGCAACATACATTTGGTAATGAAAACGAGAGGTGAATTTTAAAAATTGGTTAAGTCTCAGAGCCTAAATTTTAACAGCTATTTTCAGTACCCGTTAATTATGATTTAGTTACTGTCTCTATTCTATTACAGATCTATATGAAAAATCCACTATTTTAATTACAGGAATCCATTATATTTTGAGAAAGTCCCCTTGAACATAATTTTATCACCTTCAAATGATAAATAGGACTTCGGACCTGCTATCTTCCCTTGGCATCCATCACCCCTTGTAATTTCATTGTCTGTGTTCCCCTAGGGTCTCTGTATTTCTTCCATAAATTTTTGTATACTTTTTAATTTTTCCTTTTCTCTCAGACCTAGACCTTGAAGACCTTGAAGTAAATTAAAATGTTAGTATAAGTTAGAGAATGTAATAAGATTGAACACTTTACAAGTTCTGCTTGTTTCTTGATCTTTCTGATTTATGGACAGCATGTAAGCGAGCAGAGAAAGCAAAGACACCAATTAAGCATCCTTCATTGCCTTAGGAGCTCTCCCACATCGATTCCCAGTAGCCTTATGTAGAAAATCTATACAGGTACAAAGAGTAAAAACTCAGAGGTTTGACAGCTCTGGCTAGTATGGAGCAAACATATGAATGCATTTTAATCTTACAGTATGGCTAGCTTTCGGGAGATACGGAAGGGGCATGGCCTCATTAACTCACCAAAAGTATGGGGCCTCATACATCTTGTAACCAGTGCCAAATGAAGCTTACTTGCTGATGGATATCAACTTTTACTATAAGTTCTTTGTCATGTGTGTACTTATAGTACCATTACCTAGAACTGAAGGTGTAGTTCATTTGTCTGGGGCTTCATCAGACTGCCACTTCAGAAGAGTAATTTGCCTGAGGGCGACAGTGATGGTTGGGTCTTAATTTGGCTCTTCAGTTGTCATTCCTATCATCCCCAAGGAAGATGGTAAGCTCAGGGAGTGTGGGAACTAAAAGTGACTATGGACCTACTTGTCTATCTGTTTCAGATTAGCACAGTCAAAGGCAGTGTTATGGTCAAACCTTTGGGACTTGTCCATAGACTTTCAAAGTTATATGAGACTCCTGGAGGCAGTATTTGAATCCCAAAGACTCACACATTTAAATAGTAAAAGTAAGAGAACAAAACAGTGGCTGTGGGAATGATTCAATAGACATACCTTTAGTGAAAGCGTGAGGATTGGAGTTCAGATCTGCAGTACTCAAACAAAATCTAGGTAGGCATGGCAGCTTCCCCGCAATTTCAGTGCTAAGAAGGTGGCAATGAGATTCAGGGAATAAGCAGATAAGATAGTTAGACTAGCTGTATTCATGAGCTCTGAGTTCAGCTAAGAGACTCTGCCTCAAAAATATGATGAAAATTGATTGATCAATGTGTTAAGGAAGATTAAACTCCTCGTGTCAGCCTCAGGCCTACACACGCAAACACCTACCCCACACATACCCACCCACATACACCTCACGCACAAAACACACATAAATGGGCACTTACATTAAGAACATGAATATTCCTGCCTCACCATGCCTAGGCTCAGAAGCAATGGAGTCAAGTGTTCATGGATTAAAACCTCTGAAACAATATGTTAAAATAAAACCATTCTTCTTTATTATTTATTTTAGGTATTTTTTCACATCAACAGAAAACTAATAAATGAAGATGTTGGTACTATTAGAGAGTTGGACATGAAGTTTTATGAATAAATATGTACTATTGTGGAGTAGTTTTAAAGATGTTGGATTTTATATCACATCTTCTCAAAATGTTATTCTTAAATTGATATGCCTTAAAATCCAGTTTTATAAGATTTTAAGATATATAGCCACTTAAATATATCACTGAGTGACAAAAGTGATGCCACTACGTTAACAGCACTCCCAGTTCAGGGACTTGAATATAATTTATTCTGGCCTTGTCTTATCTTTTCTACTAGAGTAAGCTTATTGAGTAATGAAGCCAGGGGTAGAGTTATTCTATCCCTAATACAACTTTACAGGGAACAGCTCTTCCATGAATTGATGTTCTACCTAAAGGAGTCAGGAGGAAAATAGCCCTCGATGAGGGAGAAGGCAAGTGAGGGGCTGTACCTGAGCTCAGAAAAGAATAGTGTACTCTTTAACCTGGCTCTTGACAGTAGGGACAATTCTTGTATCCTCCCGTGGCTCCTCAACACATGGCTCATGCACAGACTGCATCGAGTGGGAAGAAACTTCCAGAGTTGGCTCTTGCTCAGAGTGAGAACTTGAGACAAACCATATATAAAAGGAAGGAATTGTATGATAGACATATATGTAAAAGTAATGCACAAGGGAAAATACACAATGGCCAGGAGCCATGAGAGTAAAGTGAGGTTTAGTTTTCCACATACAAAAGGAGACCTGAAATGAATTCTCTCCAAAGCAGTAGCATTACATTTATTTTCATGACTTTCAGCAATATTATTTTAATCACTAAGGGATTTTAGGAAAAGCAATCATTTGTATATTGCGCATACCCAGGAAGAGAACAGGCTGGGGTTCAGATGTCTTCAATTTGATTTATTACTCCTTAGTTTATTGGAATGTCTTGCACAGGGTACAGCTAATAAAAGCATGAACATTTGTCTTGGCGCAAGTTTGATCTAAGGTGAAAAACATTAAATAATGGCCTATTGACAAGCAATTAAACACCACTTCTTTCCTAGCAGTGTTTTGAATTATGGTTGTCCTAACTAATGGAAGCATCCTTGGGCTTTAGAATTCCAATAGACTCTAAGACAAGAAGAACCCTTTAATTAGATTTTCAATAGCATTCGCCAGGACCTACTGCTCATCGTCCTGACTTCTTATCTTCATTGACTTAGGCGAAAACAAAACAAAGATAAATAGTAAAATTCATTACCAATCCATTTACTTCAACTGCTTACCCTCCTATCCAGAGGGAACACAACCAAGCTTTCCCAAGACAGCACTGTGTTCCTTACGCTTAACTCCTGAGTAATTTGTCTAATGCTCCCGCATCACACAGGAATCTGACTTACCAAAAAGAAATAGGACAGCTTTCTACTTTAAATCACAAGGTGCTTGTTTATTTTGAAAACAGAAATGAAGAGACACTGGGGAGAAAATGATGTCCTTGCAGCATCTAAAAAATAGCAAAAGGCTATATTCACAAGGCAATACTAAAGATATCATAGGGAAATTTTGCATTATCCAAAATCGTCTCATAAGTACACTGCCTTAGTTTCACTGGTGCTGTTCCTGTTGCTGTAATAAAATACTCAGACAAACATCTTCAGGGAGAAATGGGTTAGTTTAAGCTTACAATTCAAGTCACAGCCCCTCAGAGTGGGAAAGGCAAGATGCAAGGAAGTTGAAGCAACTAGTGCACTGCATCCATAGCTAATCTACTATCCAAGGAATAGCTCCGCCATCGTTAAGCTGAGAGTTCCAGTTCTATTTATTTACTTGAGATGATCCCTGGCAGGACTGTTGCTAGCTTCTGTGAAGTTAAGAGTTCACATAACCCTCACCAACACTGACAAGATGATGTTGATATCCTCTTGGAAATGAAGCAGTTATCCTATCAATGAGAGATGATGATTTAAAAGTGGTGAAACACTAAACGGAATGAGAAGGATGTGTTTTAATATTTAAATATCTGTGTAGATATGTATGATAACAACTCTTTTAAATAGATGTATTTGAAAAGAGGAGGACATAGGGGTTTGGGGATGGAAGGGAATTGGGAATATAAAGTGATTATGTTTTAATCTAATATATATATATTATAATATATATAATATATTATAATATATATTAGGTTGTGAAATGAAGGCTTCTATTGAGATTACACAATGAGCCTCTAAGGAGGAACAGTGAAACCACCACGCAGCCAAAGAACAGACTCATGTGTTTAAATGGAACTTTTCCTCCTGGGCCTGATCCACTTTCCTTGCCCGTCCCCATTTCCACAAGCTTCTCTCTCCACAGGAGTCTGTGCATTTTGCCTTTCCCACGCCTCTGTGGTTTAAACAGAAAGGTGTACATTCATTCAGGTAGAGTTTTCTGCATAAGTGGCACCTGCCAGATGGTGGGTTTCAGTGAACTAATGACACAAAACCAATTTTTTTTCATAAAAACCCGTTTCTTGTTGCCTGTGCCTTCACACAGTTCTAACCATCACACACATTAACTTCCTACAGCATATAAAAACTTAAGAGCAAAGAAGTTTCGTTACAACATAATGCTAGAATAACAGTTTCAAAATAATACTGATGCTGCCTAAATTATTCCTGGTTGACCAATGTCAGCATGATAGCAAACAAGCAGAAAACAGTTTCCTATTGAGAGGGAATGGGAGATTAACCTCCCAATGAGAAAACAAAAATGTTTGTATGCATAATACCAAAATAACTAATTTAATGTGTTCGTTGAGTTCAGTTGTAAAAAACAGGGATTGACAGCCCACATTTTCTGTCCTTCAGCCCATTATGCAGAATTATGCACATAATTTCCAGCTGCAATTCATGAAGTGTCTCTGAGAGGACCTTCTTAGTAAAAAGTGTTTTTCTCGTTAACCATGCAGCAGTGTCTGCACCCATCAGTCAGGTGACCTCCTGGTTGAGCTCAGCACAAAGTTTCTCTTCTGTAATGGTCACAGCTTACACTGTGGCCCTTTCACCAAATGAGTTTCTATATTTTGGTTAACCAATGATGGTTGGTGGAACACATGGCCAGCATTATCCTGTCTTGCTTTAGATTTGCAACACCTTCATCTTTAGCTTTTCTCTCAGCTGCAGTGGGATTTCTAGAGCTCAGCCTTGAACTCTTCTGTGAGTTCTGGAATAAATGCATAATTCAGTTGGTGGCTCTCCATTGTTCCCTTTGAGACTCCAGCAAATCATGTTTTTTCTTTGTTTGTTTTTTTAGCTTTCTTACAGGTTCTAGTCTTACACTACCTTTCACATTCTCTACTCTTAGGAGACAGTTTTCTGAGTCCAGCCATCTCAGAAACAAGGTCGATGTTGCTATCATGGTCAAAACTGAGTTCACATTCCCAGGCTCCAGAACCAAGCTCCTATCCTGCTTCGTCAAATGTTTCTTGTTCTTCTGTTAACCAGTAAAGCATGTAAAGAGGGAAGATGCTCTTATCCTGCTACCTAAACTAAGGCATACAAGTCTCAAATGTGCTGCCCTGTGGTGACTTAGTTGATTTAAGTGCAGCTTGTCCACTCCTTTCTTCCCTTATCATTCTAAATTCTAGGTCAGAATCTAGGAGGGCACTTGGCTGTAAAAGCTGAATTGATGATCTTGAAATCAGATGACCTGGATAAGGCCCAGTCACCAAGTTAACTTCCTTTCTTAACCTCTTGTGCCAAAATATGATTGCTCAATGCAACAGCTCACACCATCCTCCCTGCTTGGTGTTCCTTTCCTACAAAAATATTGTATAGTCTCCCTTTGGGGATATGGTTCAGATCCTGAACTTGCTGCCTCCCTGCATGTGCAGAGACTAATGCTTTCAGTTTTAAAGCATCTCTGAAGTGAGTTTTCTTGGCTTCCACCTTGAACCAAATACTAAGTCCTTACCATTCTGTGTGATAGACTCCAATTTATATATTCACATATCTTAATAATTTATTTGATTTTTCATCTGTCTAGGTTGATTTTGTCCTATTATTTACAGAAAACACTTCTGTTGTAGTTGCCTATTACCTCTGCCTCTTGCAATCTTCCTGACCCATCTTCTATAATGATCACTGATATAGATGTTTTCTTTAGTAAGGGTGAGAATTCCAGACTTATATTCTCTGCATTTTGACAAGTTGTGGGTCTCTGTATAAAATTACATACAACTTCTGCAAAAAAGAGTCATCTCAGATAAATATTGAGAAATGCATAAATATATCTATGGGAACAATAGTCTATGGGTGTAACAATAAGTCATTAGGATTTAGTTTAATACTGTGTCCATTTAGTAGAATAACAGTAATAGAGAATTCTCCCTAGAGCCTGTGGCCTTTCTACCCACAAGTTTCTTCTTGTGGAGCAGTCCTTAAACCCAATCAGAAAGTGGGTGGTTAGTTCCATAACATTCATGCCACTCTTGAGCCAACAGCCATATCTTGCCAGTCCGGTTATTACTGAACTTGATCAGCTGGGTGAGACTGATCATTACTCTTCTCCTCCAGGAGTGTGCACAGCTCCTTCTAGTATTATGAAAGGCAATCAGTAGAGATGAAGTCTTCAGGTATCAGCTTGATTTCTCCATGCTCTATCAAGCAGAGCATTCTAATATATTTTCCACTGTTATGTTGCCTTCAGCAATAAGAGCTTAATGTCAATCTTTGAAGGGTTGGCAAGAGCAATGACAGTAAATTTTACTATTTGGGGATCTATGGGGTTTTACTGGCTGATAACCCTAAAAGAAGGAGCCTTCTGCAACTGAGATTTTTATTTGCTATTTTGTCTACAAAGGACATTGTTGCCTGCTTAGGGTTACTTCCTTTAAACTCTATCTTCTTTTAGGAAGCTTCTATTTAGAAGGTTTCCATGGGTTTTTAAAAATGATCTTTAGTGTTATTTCCCTTCCTCATACCCCACCCTTCTACTCTGTTCTCTTACCTTGCTCCCCAGCTTAATCTGCTGTTCAATTTCTTTTTTATCCTTTATATCACTATGTTATATCTATCCTCTTTTGGAAGCTTCCCCTCCCCAATGGCCCCTTGACCCAGTGCACATTCTAGAGGTAACACCTTCAAGTGAAGTTTCAAAGCAAACATCTTTTACACTTTGCTCTTTTGATCTACATCCTTGACTCCATTTTTAAACACTTTTTTAAAGAATTTCATTGCTGCTATTACATTTTTATTCAGTAAGATCTTCCTTTTATTCCCCCACACATTTCTTTCATAGTGCTGAGCTAATATTTTTATGGCATACTATGCTTCCCGTTTTCTTAAGAATACTAATTATCATATTACAGGGTTTTGTTTTTTTTTTCCTCTCCTTTTGGCGTTCCTTCTGAATCTCTCACAGTACTTCTTATGTAGTTGCTTTTGTCACTTCCTCTTGGGCTGGAGGCTTTTTCATGAGATGTGTTCTTTTTTGTTTTTTTTTGTTTTTTCCTCAAATGACTTATAGTAGAAGCCTCTGAGTACTGACCACTCTAAGTTTCACACTGATTTTGATACTTAAAAATCTTAGATGTTTAACTTGATATTGTCAAGGATATATTTTTTTCCAGATGTATTTAAAGGATATTCTGGAAGCCAAATCGAGTAAAGGAGGTAAGATTAAGGATGGAGAAAATTAAGATTTCTCTTGATATATAGTAGGTTTGGATTAGTTAATTTCTCTCTGTGTCTCTCTTTCTGTCTCTCTGTCTCTGTCTCTCTCATGTGTGTATGTGTGTTTGTGTGTTTAATGTCGTCTTTTCTGTAACATTTCGAGGTAAGAGAATCAAAGGTTGAGATAAAGACTGAACCTTAATAAATTTTATCACTTCTGAGAGATGTCCTGGAGTCATTTGGTTCTGTCTTTCCATTATTACTCTGTTTCTATGGAGAAACACTGAAGTCAGTTCTGGAAGCAGAAAGTGGATTTGTTCTTTACTCTGCCCCCTACTAAGTGAGGAACTGTTGCTCAGCCCTGTGTCCTATCACTTTCATACCAATTTTCTAGCTTCCCAATCCTGCTGTCATTTGTTCTCTTGTGCTCACTGTGGTTGGGATCTACCTGTCTTCTACATTTTGAAGCAGGAAGAGGTTAGATGCATTTGTTCAATGTACCAATGGAAGACCAAAACAGGAACAAGAACAATACACCTTTTAGGCTAATGGTAGACCAAAGTAGGAAAAATATACCTTGCAGGTCAAAGTCTCTGTTTGCAGTAAAAACGTAAGATTCAGTTTGACCCACTTGTACCTGATGTGCTTGATTACATTTGGGCAGGAAATAGGTCAGGGTGTGAGCTTGCCACATGCAGATATAGACAGGAGGTACCCAGGTAGAAAGTATGTCATGATATATGCTTGCCTGTGATTGGACTTGATGGGAAATATGGTGGCCTTATGGGTGTTATAAGTCTTTGCAAAATGTGACTCAGTTGTTGTTTTCTAGGAACCCTGGAATGGTCCTGGCTAGAGTTGATCATCCTGGCCAGTACTTTGTTAAAACTTCCTTCAAATTTGGGTCAAAATTTATGGAACTGGAACTTCTCTTGGAAATATCAGGTTTAACATCTACCTTAATTGAAGTTCTCCAATTCATTCTTTCTGTTAATTAGTATGTTTTCAACTTCTGGAAATTCTGCTTATTTGGCTTCTTTTACATATGCCTGTTGTTTTTCTACTTTTTCTATTTTACCACATTTCATAGTGTTATTTTTTGTTAAACATTTTCTTTTCCTTTTCCATTTTTTTCACTTTTTTGTTTGTTTGGATGGTTTTATTTTTTCATTATCTGTTTATTTTATTTTAGACAGGATTCTCATTATGCATTTCAGACTGACCTTGCAATAACAATCCCTGTTTTAGCCTCTCATGTGCTGGAATTACAGGCATTTGCTAGTGTACCTATCTCTAAATTAATCTTTTTTAAATTGGATATTTTCTTTATTTACATTTCAAATGTTTTCCCCTTTCCTGGTTTCCCTCCCTCCCGGAAACACTTTATCACATCCTCCCTCATCCTCCCTCCCCCTGCTTCTATGAGGGTGTTCCTCCAGCCACCAACCCACTTCTACCTCCCCTCCCTCGATTCCTCTACACTGAGGCATTTATCAGCCTTCATAGGACCAAGGACCTTCCCTTCCATTGGTGCATGACAAGGCCATCCTCTGCTACATACGCAGCTGGAGCCATGTGTATTCCTTTGTTGATGGCTCAATCCCTGGGAGTTCTACGGGGTCTGGTTGGTTAATATTGTTGTTCTTCCTATGGGGTTGCAAACCTCTTCAACTCCTTCAGTCCCTTTTCTAACTCTATTAGGGACCCCACACTCAGTCCAATGGTTGGCATCTGCCTCTGTATTTGTAAGACTCTGGCAGGGCCTCTCAGGAGACAGCCATATCTTTTTAACTGATCCACAAAAGCAGAAAAGTCATCTATTTCAGAGTGGAGTACTATGAAACATTCAGACATAATGTTGAAACCAGAGCATGATCAACCTTTTTTATCATAGTTCCTTTCCATTCTGCATCTGCTGGTTCCACCTTAATAACTCTAGCAGATGTGTCTGTTATTGGCCCCATCCTGCTTCTCTCATATGTGGCCATTTCCTGGTGCTTTTGAAAATTTTGTTGGTGAGCTTATTTCTTGAAGTTCACTGATAGGATTGTCTGGATGTGTTGCTTGGGTGAGCTTGGGTTTTCTTTGTTTTGCCCAGTCTTCTAGAAATAGGAAGTATTTAATTAAAATTAAATCCTCAGTGTGGGCTTTGCTGCAGCCACTAGACACTCTGAGGAAGGCCTGGCCTGTGTTTATTAATTCTTTAGTAAGGCATACTTTTGTTTTCCTTTTTTTACACATAGGATCTAAATTTGAAAAATAATATTTTTGATCTGTTTTTTTTCTCTCTTCCTTTTTTTTTGGGGAGGTGAGTGGTGGGGGTCGTGAGGGGATACATTGTTTTCTCTATCTTTATTGAAACGTGAAATACTTTGGAAAACTCAGTTTTCCTTGAATGTCCCTATTAGGATCCTTGATTTAGAGTGGCTCTAGGTACTGTCTTTTGTCCCTTACATCCTTGAAAGCTGTAAGGTTACAGACACCATACCTGCAATGCATCTCTCTTCTAAACCCCAGGTCACACCCACCTACTGCTTCATGTCAGAGATGTGAAAATAAACCCTTGGTGTGGCTTTGCAGCTCTTCCCAGTGCCTGGAAGCTTCAAGACCACTCTTCCTGATGCTCAGACTCAAGGCAACCAAATTGTAAAGCATGACTCTTCTGTTTTCTTCTGTGGCCCCAGACATGTGAGCTAAGTCATACGGTATGGAACATACTTCTTCCTCTGGTATCCACAGACGAGAAATCCCTTGTGTCCTCTAGAAATGAAGGCTCCATCTCCTCAGGATCCTATCTACTGCCTGCAGTGAGATATCACAGATCTCCTAATAAAACTCTTCTGACAGAAAAAAAAATTAGCTCAAACCTAACAGTTCATAGAGTATTATAATCCAGGACTTTCCTTCTTAATGGTTTTCATCACCATTCTTCTCTCTTAAAGATCAATCTTCCTTCCTACTTGGCTTCATCTACAGCAGATCTCAGGAATGTGAGGCAACCAAGAACAGCAACAATAATAAAAATTCTCAAACCTTTCATTGTTCTCTGATGCTGCCCTCCACGACTCTTCTATTCAATATTAAATCTTTACAATTCCCCAGGGAACCAATAATAGAAAAACCTTACATTTTACAGGCAGCCTTTCCTCTAGCGGTGCTTGCTCTGATATTAATCTTTGTATTTTCCCTAGCTGCCTCATCTCCACAAATTTAATTTAGAATCATTTTAAAACTCTGACTTAAAACCAGTGGTTACTCCTTTAATAATTATTTTGATTCCTGTATGTATAAGCTTCTCTCTAGTCTGCCTGGTGACTCAATTTGTCCAGGTTGCTTGTCAACTTGCTACATGGATGCTAGTGGGCAATGTCCTCTTGATACATAAATCTAGATTCAGAGAGCAATATCTGATCAAACTTATAAAAACTGGAGACCCCGCCATCATCCACACTAATCCTATGATATCCCAAATACACCTTGAGCCAGGTAGAACCCAATCCCATGCTCAGAACCGCACATCCTTTCTCTCCCTCATGACTTTCTGACAAAAATCACTCCTGTGTTTACGCTTTTATACAAACACAAACCCTGGAATTTTAGGTTATTGATCTTCCACCTGTTACCCTAGCCTTATGTTTATGACTCAAAGGACATACCACACCCCTTTATAGCTTCATCTTGGTCAGAGTTGCTAAGCAAGACATGCTATATCCTTGCTGTTCTTCCTTCTCAAACAGTTTAACAACTCTGTCCTCCTGATTTCCGGACTCGAGGCAACTTTGAGTTAGAAGTTTATTTATATTTCTTGCCTTCCTTGATAATCCTGGCAAGTAGGCTACATTACATAGTGTGGAATTTACCATCTTCTAGAAACCGAACACGTCAAGAAATAGAAATTATTTTCGGTTTTCAGAAGTGAAAGCTTCCTTTTCGTTCCAGGATCCCATCTTCTGCTGTGTGATGCTGTGGCTCTCTTGATAAAGGTCTTCTGAAGGATAGTTCATGAGTGTCTTTGTATTAAATCTGTGATCTCTTGATTATTTAAAATGAAAACCAAATACTATCATATCATAGCTAGGTGAATTCCCTTTGAGTGAACACAGCTTCAAGTTACTGTTTACAATTCATATTCCCATTTTACTGTGCCACCTCTGATATGTTTTAAAACATCTTTTCTATCATATTGATGTGTTTAAATACATTTTTTGAATTATCTAGAATTGTTGTGGGTTCTCAGTAGGAGAGTTGGACAGGGTGCAGACTAACAAAGTCTTGTCTTTCCTCGTTGCTTCTCTTACACATAAGGATCTGCACATTTCTGTCTTTGTTCCTCATCTTATTCCTTCCTCCCCACTGCCCAGAAATAGAATTTATGTTTATAGATAATCTAATGATCCACACTGTAAGGTTCCTGAAATACAAGTCTCTAGCTCAGATCTTTTGGTTTAGCCCATAGTAGTCTAGGGAGCATTTAGTCTTCTTAGGAACTTCAAACAGGAAAAGGTTTTGTTTGATGTCTTTGCTGGATTGAGACGTTTTTGAGAATTTTTTTTTGCTTTCTTCATGTTGGTTAATCCCTTCTGAAAACTGGATTTATTATAGTTCTAGGTAATTGTGCCAGTTCCTTCATGTCAACCCTACACCCTGTTGACTCTCTCTACTTGCTGGCCCCTTTCTTCATCATTTTTCTCTTTTCTTTAGCTACCCCTGAAAAGCCAATTAATTCTCTTCACTGTCTTGTCTTTTCTTGTTTAAGTTTTCATCATCCCTTCCCTCCTGAAGCTGACTGATGATGGTTTCTGAAGGAGAAACTGGCTAAGGTTGTTTCTCAGTGTTCAGGGATTAAGTCTAGAACCTCACTGCAAACACAATCTGGAGATAGTGAAAACTGGCATAGACAATGTAATGTTTGTAGCACATGTCTAGCCACCCCCACCCCCGCCAGTTTAACATTTCAGCACTTGTATTGCTTACAGGATAGAATTATTGAGTAAAATGTTGTTCAGAAAACAATGACAAGGAAAAATAACTGTATACTTTCCCTACTAACACAGCTTTTCTCTGAGTAGTTTTCAACTATGGTCAGCCAAATCCCCAGATGTAGAGTGCCAACTCCATTACAACCTCAATTAAATTTCTTCCATTGATTTCTACTTAATTTCAAAGAATTATTCAAACTTTTGGGAATGGTGATGGAAATCATTGCTAAACTTACTTTGACATTCTTAGTCTAATCTTTTGCTACTTGGATTCGAAGCCTCAACAATATTGAACTGTTTACAATTCCTTAAATCTGTGGGAAATTCGACATAATTGCATGCCCCTGATTAGCACTCCCATGCATTTCTTTACAATGCTTGGCAAGAGGATTATGAATTGTGTGAAGCTCTTGTAAACAGCTGTTGTTTTTTTTTTTTTGCTTTGCATTCTAATATTTGACTAAGCTCCTTTTTCGTCTTTTAGACAAGAAATCACACAGACCTGGCTTTTCTCTTTAGATTTTAAGTATAAGTTCCTGACACATAGGAGACACTCAATAAATTCTGAATTTATGAATGAATGAATTTATTGGAAAGCTTGGAACAGAATTCTGTCTCCAGACTTCCTTTTCACTTTGCTTTTTGCTGTGTAATACGAACCAAATTTAATAAAACCAATCACTTTTTATAGGAATGCCTTCCATGTCGCAGTAAGTTTAAAGCTCTCTTGGAAACTTTTGATCTCGTAATATTATAACCTTGGGGCTGGAAGGGAGCCTAGAGGGTTTTTAATCCTCTCATCCAACCAAAGTGCTAGTTGCCACATACTTCCTCTGACATGCATTTTCCCAGATTGTATTCAAAACACTTCAGGGATTGTGAAAATGAGGAAACCACAGGGCCAGTTCTTGCTATGGTTTAAGTTATGGCCAAGGAAAGGTCTCCCTTTATAGAAAACTTGACTCTTTCTTTCTTTGAACTTCCTTCCCCAATCTTAGTAAAATCCCAATAGGATGCATTTAACATTCTTTCAATAATGTCCAAACAGATGTTCAAGAATTTGAAGACAGCTTAGGCTTAGCACTGGTCTCCACCATTTCAGCTTAAAGAATATAAACTTTTCTGAGATTTCCTCAGGTGACATTTACAGGCCTCTCACTAGGCCTTTCCCCAACACCTCTATGTTCTGTCTCCATGGCTTTGACAAAAAGAGATTGAAGCCCTTTTCATCATTTAATTTAAACAATTGTGCTTAGCTTCAACATTACCATTTTTAAGTATCCTGATGAAACCTGTGATTTTTGCATTCTTATCTATATTGCTTTCTTATAAAACTAATGACCTGTCATAAAAATTTACAAGGAGAGTTGAGAGTTGACTCAATTATGAAGAATGCTTGTTACTATTGCAGAGAATGAGGTTCTGCTCCTAGTACTGACATAGTGTTTCACAATAGTTCGAAATTCCATTTCCAGAGACTCTTATATCCTGTTCTGTCTTCCTTGAGTACCAGGCAAACATGGAATGCATATGTATACATGTACTTGAAACACTCACACACATAAAACAAGAATAAATAAAATATTTTTGAAACTAGTCATGTATGTAACATATGTGATTCACAATTCTATTTCTCAGATATTGCCATTCTTAATTTTTTGTATTTTTCAGAATTTTTTAATATTCATTATAGAGTAGCAAAGGTTCAACGAGCCCACCAAACTAGGCATTTACACAGATAGAAAGAAAACTTTATTAGGAATCAATGTGCCAAGGCTATCTGTTGGGCACAGAGAGAAGAGCAATAAAGAAGAAAAGTAAGCTGATTTTATGTGTTAACATTGCTAGGTCTTTGAGCTGATAAAAGATGTTAGCTTGACTGGAAGCAAAATGTTCTTGCCCAAGTAATTGATCTTTGAGGAAAATTAGGGGGAAGTTGTTCCTGCTCAACAGAAATCACCTTATGTGATCTGCCTTTTCTGGTAAACAGAAAACTGCCGTAAGCTTGTTTACTTGATAAAAAATCTATTTGCCTTCCCAATGTCCTTTTGTTTAAGACAATGTCACCAGCATTATCATTTAGGGGTGCCATTTTGTATCTACAGCTAGGTAGTTGGCTCAGTTGGCAAAGTTCTTGCCACAGAAGCTTGAGAATCTGAGTACATATCCCCAGTACTCACTTTAAAATCAGGAGCAATGGTGCATGCCTATAATCCCAGAGATGAATGGAATGATCTTCTCTATCTAAATAGTCCCATAAATGCTAAGCAAAAAGAAGCAGTCATTAAAAGTCACCAAAACAAACAAACAAACAAACAAACAAACAAACAAAACCCCAGGGCCAGATGGTTTTAGTGTAGAATTCTTACATAACTTCAAAGAATACCTAATACCAAATACTTCTCAAACTATTCCACAAAATAGAAATAGAAGAATAATACGAAATTTGGTCCATTAAGCCGCAATTACACTGATATCTAAACCACACAAAAACCCAACAAGGAAAGAGAACGTCAGACTAATTTTGCTTATGAATATTGATGCAAAAATAAAATTCTCACAAACTGAATCCAATAACATATCAAAACCATAATTCACCACAATCAAGTAGGTTTCATTCTAGAGATGCAGGTATGGTTAATTATAAGGTAATCCATCAACATAATCCACTATATAAACAAACTCAAAGAAAAAAAATCATATGATCATCTCATAAGATCCTGAAAAAGCCTTTGACAAAATGCAACACACCTTTATGTTAAAAGTCCTGGAAGGATCAGGAATACAAGTCACATACTTCAACATAATAAAAGCAATATACAAGAAACCAACAGCCAATGTCAAGTTAAATTGAGAGAAACTTATGACAATCCCACTAAAATCAGGGATAAGGACGAGGCTGCCCACTCCCTATTGATTCAATATAGTATGCAAAGTTCTAGCTAGAGCAATTAGAAAACAAAAGGATATCAAAGGGATACAAATGAAAATAAAGAAGTTAAGGTATCACTATTTGCAGATGATATAGTAGTACACATAAATGACTCCTAAAGTCTACCAGAGAACTTGATACCTGATCAACAACTTCAGTACAGTGGCTGGATATGAATTAACTCTAACAAATCAGTAGTCTTCCTCTATAGACAGGATAAATGGGCTGAGAAAGAAATTAGGGAAACAATATCCTTCACAATAATCACAAATAGTATAAAATATCTTGGTGCAGTTCTAACCACGCGAGTGAAAGATCTGTATGACAGGAAGTTCAAGTCTCTGAAGAAAGAGATCTAAGAAGACCTCAGAAGATGGAAAGATCTCCCATGCTTATGGATCAGTAGGATTAACATAGTAAAAATGGCCATCTTACCAAAAGCAATAGTAAGATTGCTACAGATTCAATGCAATTCCCATCAAAATTCCAACTCAATTCTTCACAAAGATAGAAAGAGTAATTCTCGACTTCATCTGGAATAACAAAAAAACGAGGACAGTGAAAACAATTCTAAACAGTAAAAGAACTTCTTGGGAAATCAGCATCCCTGAGCTCAAGCTTCACTACAAAGCAATAGTGATAAAAAAAACCTAAAATGGAGCTGAGGGGTTTGCAGCCCCTTAGGATGTACAACAACATGAACTAACTATTACCCTTGGAGCTCCCAGGGTCTCAACCACCAACCAAGGACTGCACACAGAGGGGTCTGATTGTTCAA
>NW_022196906.1:87543870-87603308 GCF_008632895.1 Mastomys coucha | reverse complement strand
AAAAAAAAAAAAAAAAAAAACCTCATGGCAATGGTAGAGAAAGGTAGATCGATAAAAGAGAATTGAAGACTCAGAAATAAACCTCCACACCTATGGTCACTTGATCTTTGACAAAGAAGCCAAATCTGTAGAGTGGAAAAAAGAAAGCTTTTTCAACAAATTGTGCTGGTCTAACTAGTTATGTACATGTAGAAGAATGCAAATTGATGCATTTTTATCTCCTTGTACAAAGCTCAAGTTCAAGTGGATTAAGGCCCTCCGCATAAAGCCAGATATGCTTAACTTAATAGAAGAAAAAGTGGGACAGAACCTCAAACTCACTGGCAGAGGGGAAAATTTTCTGAACAGATCACCAATGGCTCAGGCTCTAAGATCAACAATTGATAAATAAGACCTCATGAAACAAAAAAGCTTCTGTAAGGCAAAGGACACTGTCAATAGGACAAACTGGCAGCCTAAAGATTGTTAGAAGATCCTTACCAACCCTACATCTTATAGAGGGCTAGTATCTAACTATAAAAAGAACTCAAGAAGCTAGACTCCAGAAAACCAAATAACTCAATTAAAAATGGGGTACAGAGCTAAATAAAAAAATTCTCAACTGAAAAATCTCAAATGGCTGAGAAGCACCTAAAAAAATGTTCAACATCCTTGGTCATCAGGGAAATGCAAGTCAAAATGACCCTGAGATTCCTCTACCTTATGCCAATCAGAAGGTCTAAGATCAAAAACTCAGATTACAGCGGATATTGGCAATGATGTAAAGAAAAAGAAATACTCCTCCATTGTTGGTGAGATTGCAAGCTGGCACAACCACTTTAAGAATCAATCTGGCAGTTCCTCAGAAAATTGGAAATAGTTCTACCTGAATACCCAGCTACACCAGGCATATACCCAAAAGATGCTCCAACAAATAACAAGGACACATGCACCACTATGTTCATATCAGCCATATTTATAATAGCGAGAAGCTGGAAACAGCCCAGATGACCCTCAATAGAAGATTGGATACAGAAAATGTGGTACTTTTACACAATAGAGTACTACTATGTTACTAAAAACAATGACATCATGAAATTCTTAGGCAAATGTATAGAAATAGAAAATATCATCCTGAGTGAGGACCCTAAAGGACATACATGATATGTACTCACCAATAAGTGGATATTAGCCCAAAAGCTCAGAATACCCATGATACAACTCATAGACAATATGAAGCTTAACAAGAAGGAAAATCAAAGTGTGAGTGCTTCCATCCCACTTGGAAATTTCAACAAGACAATCACAGGAGGCAAAGGGTGGGAGAGGGAGGAGGAGAGGAAAAGGTGGGGCAGGATCAAGTATGGGAATAGAAAGGAGAGAATTCCAGAGAGCTAGGAGAATGAATTGAAATATGTAGCAGTGAAGGAAGGGGAATGAGTGTAAACCACTAGAAAGTCCCAGATGCCAGGGATGTGAGAGGCTCCCAGGACCTAATGGGGATGACACTAGCTGAAATATCCAACAGTGGGAGATAGAACTTGAAGAGACCACATCTAGTAGATAGACATGGCCCCCAGTTGAGTGATGGGGCCACCCACCCATCTCAAAATCTCTAATCCAGATTTGTTCCTGTCTAAAGGAAGTGCAGGAACAAAAAAATTGGATCAGAGACTGAAGGAAAAGCTATCTAGAGACTGCCCCATCTTGTGACCCATCCCAGCAGAGGACACCAATCACAAACACTAATGCTGATACCAAGAAGTGCTTGCAGACAGGAGCCTGATATAACTGTCTTCTAGAGTCTATGCGAGAGCCTGACCAATACAGATGCAGATACTCACATGTAACCAGTGGACTGAGCCAGTAGACTCCAATGAAAGAGTTAGGGAAAGGAGTGAAGGAACTGAAGCTGATTGTGACCTCATAGGAAGAACAACAATGTCAACTTGCCAGACCTCTCAGAGCTCCCAGGGAGCTCTAAACCACGAACCAAAGAGTATACATGAGTGGGTTCATGGCTCCCGATACACATGTAGCAGAGAATTAATTACCTTACCTGGCATAGTGATTGGTCCTGTGGAGGCTTTTTGCCCCATAGAAGGGGTATGCTAGAGAGGTGAAGCAGAAGTTGGGGGGAGAGTACCCTCTTAAAGGCAAGGAAGGGAATGGGGTGGGATATTCTGTAGGAGAGACTTGAAAGAGGGATATTTGAAATGTGAATAAATAAAATAATTATTAAAAAAGGGAAAAAACAAAGCTAATATGAGGCCAAATTTGACCTAAAATTCAATCTCATGTGATAAAATCTTTCTAAAAACAGACAAGGGCATTAATAACATAGATGTCTCCCATGACAACTGACTTTTAATTGACATGTTAGTGAGGATGGAAAAAAGTCTCACTGGGCACTACCCTTATCCCAATGACTGTTGAGAGGAGAATCAGCCTCTCTCAGCCATGGACTCCTGAATGGATATCCCATAGAAAGTGAACAGCCCTGGAACCATACAAACAATAAAAGATGAATTAAGCAGATTGTTTTTATAAATGTATCCAAACAGAAGTGTATATATCTATCGATATCCATATATTTATGTGAATACTCATATATTCATACACTTATGTTTATGTGTAGCAATAATAATCAAAGCAAAAGAGATTAACAGGGATTAGAGAGATGAAGTAGGGACATGGGAAGAGTTGGAGGGCATTAGAAAGGACTAGTGGGAGGAAACGGAAGGGAGAAGTGATGTAATTATACTTTAATTAAAAATGCAAAAACTAAAAGAAAGTATATGTCACAAAACAGTCATTTTGATAAATTGTTAGTTAATGCTCTGATACTTATCAAACATTGCTGAATTTAATTTGCTAGTATTCCGCTGGGGATATTTAAAGTATTTACAGCCAAAACAATTTGCTTGCAAGCTTGAGATAGAGACATATGGATACCAATATTAACAAAGTCAAGGATCTAAAAACATTTCCCAATACCAGATTCTCTGTAATTGGGAAAACCCTCAGATGGAAATTGAAATAGGTCCATTCTTGTCTGAGGAAGCCTGGCATAGCCATAACTAGTGAGAACAGCAATAGCCATGAAGCCAGCACAGCCTCTTGACAAAGATCCAGCAAAGCTGACCCACATGATGCAATCCCTGTGGTGCTGTCCTTCTCTTTTGGTTTCTTCTTCATCCACATGTTGCATGTCTGAGGAGCTTTTAATATTTCTTATGAGTCACTTATGCTTTCTTTTAGGAGCACTGTTGCTAAGCTTCCCCAGGAATTTCCTGAGCATACTATATCTCTTACTATTAGAGGGATACTCTTATCTGGCCCTAGGTGAAGATCCCCCTTATGCCCTGAAGGTTGTGACTCAAAGATGCTAGAAATGTCCTTATGAGACGCTGACTCCAAGATATTCTTGGACCATCTGCCCCTCTACGTACTCAAGAACAAGATAATCAGAAAAAAAGTAAACTTAAAAAGGTAAACAAGATTCAGTGGTCTAGAGATGTTGACAGCAGATTAAATTAAAAACCTTTTTTGACTATACACTCAAATAATTATGCTATATGTAAATCTGGGGGCTGCATATCATATGCCTCTCCAGGAAAAGAGAGGGCAGCAAAGTTATATTGGTTGCAATTATCTCTGCCCTACACTGGGGTTTATATTGATGGGCAAAGAATGATGTAGAAAAAATGATTAAAAAAATGAAGTATTAATATATGTCCCCTTCTTAGAGAAATTAGCTTATGCAATGCCACTTTGGTATCCTTTGTGTGACCAAGGAACAAAAGAATACCAACATTAGACATATAAATATTCTACAAAGTTATAAAATATAAGCAGAAATTGGCAGAAATCAAATGATAACTGTAGCAGATTTGGCCTGAAGATTTTTTTTCCCGGGCCTAGTGAAAATTCTCACTCTTGCCATTAAGAGTTAACAATACATCGCTTGGGACACGACAACTCACCCAGGCTGCCTTGGAGACTTTCTTTCTGTCTAATGTGCTTGAAACCGCAAGGTCTCCCAGCTTGAGAATGGGCTGTCATACTTTGGCAAAATATGCATCCAGATTCTTAAAAATTGGGTTATGGTGTTGATAAGGCAAAATGATTGTAAATGACAACTCTTTTCTGTCACTGTTTATCAATGATGAGTAAACTTATGACCAAGAGGAAGTTAAAACACATGTCCAGGGGCAAAAATAGTACAAATAATACTGTCTATGTTTTGGAACAGCATGAATCTATCCCTATTCACAGAGTCTGAAAAAATAAAGAAGCATCCCGATTGCCAGTCAGTCAGGCTTCAAGATTCTCCACAACCGTCATGCCTGACTCACTCCTTATTCCCCAGCTCCTTACCTCCTCTGTGGGACCAGGCCATCGCTAGGGCTGGCCCCTGGCAGAAGCTCTTTGATTGTTGAAGAGTTCAGTTTCTGTTGATCTTCCTTATATGACTCATCCTACATCATTATTGACTATAATTGTCATATCATTTCATCAATAAACTATGAATATTTGGGGGAAAATATCAGAGATCTATGAACCCTCAAAGGATATATTTTTGTCTTTAACTTTTAAAGGAGCTTTTTTCCCCCTAGCAATCTAAACTCTCTCAGGGATTACGTAGACCTTGAGGATGACTCCTATCCATGAAGGCTTGCAGGTTCATATTCTGATGGGTAATATTCTTTCTCTGCCAGGGAAGGCTATGGAATGCCTTTAAGTCCCAACAAGATGTTTTGTGTCTTCATTATTAAGCTCAACTCAGTCAGTGGTATTACCTCATCTACTTGATGCCAGTCAGGTTAGTGGTGAAATTCTTTTGGAATATTATTTATGCTTTTCTATTTATGTAGTCAGGACACCCCAAGGCTTTAGATACCTTCAAATACCTCATGAAGTATTGCACATGGTGAATGGCAGATCTAAAAAAGTCCAGCTAGCATCAAACTTAAACGTTATATAACTTTTCCATAAACTTTTGGATGCACTTGGAGAAAATGTGAGGAAATGATTTTGTTTTTCTATGATTCAGTTTGGAAAGTTATAAACTTGACTTGACTGTTTATATTTTCTTTCCCAGAATATGAAATATATAAGAAAACCCCATAAAACTGATATGAATAGATAACTCCTGATTATTATTAATAACATGTTTTACTAATTTGGTTAGAACAAAAGTAATTTAACCTGACCATCTGATTAAAGAAATGTGCTTATGCTAATCTACTTTAGAATATATAGTCACTGAATATTCTGAGAAAAGACCTAAATTAATGTTTTATATCAACTTCACAATGAAAGTGCTATTCATGCATATACTACATGAAAATTTAGAAGGCCGATGAAGTACAGACTGACAACTGTATGTTCACATCCTGTAATGTATGTGATTACAACATATGCAACAGTAAGATGAGTCAATGGCAGTTTCCATGGAAACAGGAATGAGTAAAATAATTCATTACACTGTATTAACCTGAGGCAACTGAGCTAATAAATCATCTCCCACTTACATTTTTTCTTATCTTCCAAGGCCTTTCATTTTCTCTTATAAGATGTCAGCCTTTACTATGAATTCCTGTAATTCATGGTTAATGACTTGCTTCTCAGTGGTAGATTTGACATTTCTTTATTCCTTACCTGCTTGTTGATTTTATCATATTCCTTCCTCTCTCTCTTTCTCTCTCTCTCTGCCCCCCCCCGTGTGTGTGTGTGTGTGTGTGTGTGTGTGTGTGTGTGTGTGTGTGTGTGTGTATACGGTACTCACTCACTGCACTAGGGAAATGCTCTCCTATTGAACTCTACTTTATCATTTTATTATTATTAATTTTTATTTCTTTTGGTTTTCTGGAAGATTCCACCAAGATTCCCAGCTTAGCCTTGAATTCATTATGAAGGCTTTGAACTTACTTCCTCTCCAGGGTTTCAAGTAGTTGTGACTATAGGCCAGCACAGCCAGATCAAGCTTTTATAACAAAGCTGAAATATTTGTTTCACAGGAACATTTTAAATAATTGAGTCCAAGATTTCTCCTATCTTCATAAGTTTGACAGTATAAGTAAGAGGAAGTTTAAAGTGTAAAACCTGAGAGGGGAAAACACTAATGATTTCACCAATTCTTCATCAGAAGACTGTAATCTAGGTTGTGGCCAGATTGTGATCTTTCTTAGGTTCCCTGTTCATCCACATCGTGCTACAAAACACTATAGTGGACATTTTCGCCACCAGAGTCTCTCCACCACACCGTTCATGCTATGATAGGTAACATTTTAAAGCACAAGTAACAAGAAACCTTTCCACATCGGGTTATTTCCATAAAGTGTTTCACCATGGAGATGAGTACAGAATATTGGTAACTGTAGTGAGGTTGTTGCTCTGATGAGTCTAACCTGAGCAAGGTTCTATGTAACGGTCACTGACTTTCTGACAGGACAGCATCACTCCCAGGCTGTGGTATTATCATTGCTCATTAGGTTTAGAGACATTTACACTGAGACAGTGGAAGAAACAAAATATAAGGATACATAAGATGTGTGATTTGTTGAGAGAAAGAGCAGAGTAATTGATAAAGAAATTACCACCCAACGAATCTCTGAGTACTTTATACTCAGAAAATAAGAATGATTTTTTGAGGGAAGGGGAGACCCCACCTAGTGTTTAAAAATACAAACATATTTGAAAATAATTTCTTTAAAAAAAGAGTGTTACAACCAGGCATTGGTGGTGCATGCCTTTAATCCCAGCACTTGGGAGGCAGAGGCAGGTGGATTCCTGAGTTTAAGGCCAGCCTGTTCTATGGAGAGGGTTCCAGGACAGCCAAGGCTACACAGAGAATCCCTGTCCAAAAAAAACAAACAAACAAAAAACAAACAAAAAAAAACCCAAAAAACAAAAAAAAAAACAACCAACCAAACAAAAAGAGTGTTAGGAAAGATGAAGATATAGGGGACCATTCTGGAAGATGATTGGCTAGGGAAATGATTCCCCAGCACTCATAGACCAGTACAGACATGGCACTTACAGACCAATAGACATGGTCCAAGGGAGTTTTGGTAAATTTTGAGTTGAAAACAGAATCTGCATTGCCCACATGGCACTGCTTTTACTGGAATGTGGAACAAGAAAAATAATACCACAAAGGCTAATGCTAAGTTGGATTTGAAGACTTTACAAATTTTACAACAAAGTTGTAAAAGTGATATCTAAGTTGAAAAGGTGAACAAAGAATGTTGGAAATACAAGGAAACTTGGTCGTCTGCTCAGGGAAGATATAAACACTGAGTGGAACCATTGTAAGAGAATGTTCACATATGCTTAAGAGGGAAGGACTGTAGGATCAGGTTATCTCACTATAACTGGATTTGGAGCTCAGATGAATCCAACAAATACAAGGGATTTCAGGTATGAAAGAATAGAGACTGGTATTTGCCCTAAAGGGTTTCAGTCTTACATTGCCCTGGTCATTTTGCTTTCCTTCCTTTCTTTCCTTTAGAATGGGAATGTTTACTGCATGTTGTTGTATATTCAAAACATATTTAATAATCACTCTTATGAGGGCTCACAGCAAAGACTGCCATGATTCTCAGAAGAGACAGTAGACTTTAGAGCAGAATTAAGACTGGTAAGACTGGAGTGACACTTAAGGTTACACTGACTGGATTTTTCACTTTAAGAAGGACATGCTCTTTAGGAAGGGCAATGGCACACTGTTTCTGTCTCAGTCTAAAAGTTCATCTACTTGAACATTTCATTCCTGTTATGGCTAATCCCGATTGTCATCTTGAATAGATATAGAGAAAGTAATGTCCATACCTGTGTGCACATCTGAGAGGACATTTTTAGAGAGACTTTACTGAGAATAGAAAATCTTCTCTCCATATGGTCAGCACCATCCCATGGTCTGTGGCTACTGATTAAATAAAAGGGAAGACAGTCTACAGAACACTAGCATCATCATCTCTCCCTTCATGACTAGCAATGTAGTGAGTTACCTCGTGCTCAGACAACCACAGATACAATTATGCTCATAGGCCAAAATTAACTCTTACTTTTTTATTTTTCAGTTATTTTTGTCAAAGCAGTGAAATAAAGTAACTAATATATAAAAGTAGTACCAGAAGTAGGAGGTAATGGCTGTGATAATTTGCTTATTTGGTTTGTATGTCTTTGGATCTGTTGGGTGGGGAAAATTTCAGAATATCGAGCTATAGACAAGTAAAGTGCATAATACTTCAAATATTAATGGGACATTCTGTGGGTATGTGGATGACCAGCATCCTTATAGACAACTGTAGGGTTGTATGCCCACGTCTGCTCTACCACTGGATATAGTTACTTGGGGAGGCAGAATGTAGGGAAGCTTGACTGTACTTATCCCATGAAGCTGCAGGGGCAGGTGGTAGGCTGTAGAGAAGCACTGAGACACCACCTCTGGGTATGGGAAAGTGCAGTCTGGGATATGGGAAAACCAGAGCTGGTTCAGTGTCTCTGGGCCTGTGACAAGGCCAGGGCCATGGGATTCTCACACTCTTGGACATCCAGGCACTTTTAGAAGTTGCAGAAGAACAGAAAATAGAGTCAGAGACCCAGAAGCCTGTGTCTAGCCTTGGGCCAGGAGGAAAAGAGTGGCTCTGGCTTGTCCTAGCAGAGAAGGCTTGGCAGCTGCAGGCTTGGTGGCAGTTGTGGCTGGGATCCCAGAGAGGACGTCTACAGAAGATTAGGCTGTGGCTCTGTAGGCAAAGAGCTTCTTCATAGCTTCCCATTGTGGATCTTGGTGAAAAGAGACAGTTCATGTGTCTGAACAGTTTATTGTCATGGTGGAAAGTGGATGTATAAAACCATTCCTCACTTCTCAGGGTGGGCCTGAGATTAAATACCTTTTTCAGGGAGGAATTTCTGGGAAGGGAAGCTTATTGGCTAAGCCCTCCCAGGCCTCTAGGTACCTCATTAGCATGAAGCACTCTGTTTGGGCCTACCTACAGGTCACATCTCTTTTATGTGACAAGCCTGGCACATGTTCCAAGTCAGGGGTCTGGCAGGGATCTGGGAGTCACCTCAGCCTCAGGTGTGTGCCCACCAAGTCTCCAGGTCTTAACCTGCTCTATGTTACCAAACTTTCTGGCATGGCTTTATGTCTCACAGACAATCACAGAGCAAAGACTATACTCATGAGGTTTCAGAGGTGAATAAAGACTTTACCTGGAACTGGAATGGAGTTCACTCATGTTATGTTCTGACAAAAAAAAAAAATGTCTTCTTTCTGCTAGTGTCCTGAAAACATGAGTGAGGTTGAACTCAGAAGTGGTGAACTAGGAGATTTCAAGACAGTGTAACATCTGAGATGTAGCTTAGCTATAGCTGGCTGTCCTTAAGCCTACAGTGAGTGAATAGATACTGTGCAGTTTGGTATGGAAAAGAGCATTAACACTTTTAAAGTTGTGGAACAGGCAAAGGCAAATGCTGTGAAGACAGCTAGCTCTAATTGTTAGCTAGATGAGTAGCATTGAAGAGAAAGTTCATTCCCTCCACTGGGATAATAGGAAAAGTGCCTTGAGGGCAAGAACCTAGATCTCAAAGCCTCCTACTTCTGAAAGGACAAATTCGGTTAAAGGAGCATGGTAGAACTGAGGATGCCTGTGAAAGGGTTCTCTGTTAGAAAGCAACCACACAGGAAAGTGATCTTTCATGATTAGCTGTCATGGCTTGCAGAGGTCATTATAGCCATGCCAGAAGGGGGTCAGACTGCTTCTCCATCTTGCAAGGTATCCCAGGAACTGTTCTATAGCATGAAACTTGAATTGAAGCCTTCCCTCCAAATTGAATATTTCCTAGATAGGTGGGGGATAAGCCTTAGATGATAAAGAATTCTTCAAGTGTTCAGAAAAACTGGACTCCTCTGCCATATGAGAGAGGATGATCTACTGCTGTTGGGTGAAGAGATTCTGAGCATGAAGTTGCAGAAAAGTGACTGCTGAGGCTGCCTGTTAGCTGTGGAGAGATCCAGGTTTTGGAGAATGCTGTTGCTTTTGAGGAAGCGGGACCCTCTCTCTGGTAGTTTTATTAGAAAACTCAATTAAATCTCATTGGCTCACCAAATTAGACATCAGTACAATTGTTATTTAGGGTTTAAAGGGATCTATTTTGAGGACAAGTAGACATGTTTGCGATGCTTATAGAATAATCCAATTCAGGGAATCAGCAGACATTAACAACTGTCCTGACTCTTCCTCCTGCCCTCCATGTTCTCTTCAAATTCTTCCTCTGGCCAAAACTAGCTGTAAAACAGCTATCATAAGAGTCTGGGAAAGGCAGATGGCCGGCATTTGTCACAGCTCCTTCAGACCTTGAGTTAAATTACATACATGGAGAAAAAAAATAGATCACACAGAATCAGGACCAGCTCATTTGACTTTCATTTTGTTTTTGTTTGTTTGTGTTCTCCTTGGCAAACCATTTCCACTAGACAGGCCATGTAATTACATGACATCGTTTTATCTTCTCCTGATAAAATGAGCTAGACATGATTTCTGTGAAAAATCTAATGTTGTTCTAGAATCCTTGAGATTATAAGGATGAGCATGATTTCTGATACATAAGAAACATTTAGCTTTTTATATTAATTATGAATAATCCCTCAAATATTTGTGATCTGCCAATGACAAATTTGGAAAATAGTCCAACTGTTTTATTTGTCTCAAAATTTCCATTAGGTTTTAGTAAATTATGCTAGCAGAATCTTTTCTTACTTGGCGTATTTGGCTCCATTTTTTAAAAAAAATACCTTTTTGATTCCAAGTTTCCTTAGTAATTTTTGAGTACAATTCTAGATTGGAGTTAATCTGGTAATTTTTCTCTTGAAAATTTTCAAGCTTCTACAAAGCATAAAGAAGAATGTGTAACCACTGTGTATGCAGTATAAGTCTGTCAGCCAAGCCAAACAGCAACTTTCAGCTTATTGTGGCACATAATGTATAACAGTAGTTCAACAAGGAAGAACGGCAGCATAGTGGGTAAATGTGAGAACAAAGCAAGAACAAAAGTCAATGAGGCAAATTCCAAACCCTGTAGCTTCTTGTTCAGTGTGTGGGAATTTTTTTCAAGTATCTTATATGACTCTGATCCTCCATCTTTTCTGTCTTCAACTTCCATCTCCCTTGGCCTGGTGCCCCTTATGCAGCTCTGCTTGACAGACTCTTCTCAGCTTTGTCATTTCCACTGTCTTGGGCTCTCCATTGCAAATCAGGTGTCTAACTCTGGGTTTCCACTGCTGTGAAGAAATACAATTGACAATGGCAACTCTTATGAATAACAGCATTTAATAGGGGCTGGCTTATAGGTTCTGAGGTTTAGTCCATTATCATCATGGTGGGAAGCATAGCAGGGTCCAGCAGGCATGGCACTGGAAGAGCTGAAACTTCTGCATCTTGTTCCAAAGGCATTCAGAAGGCTGACTCTTTTACACTGTGCAGAGCTTGAGCTCTAGGGACGTCAAAGCCCACCTACATAGTGACACACTTCCTCCAACGAGGCCACACCTGCTAATGCTAGCACTTCCCATGGGACTAGCATATTCAAATCACCGTATCAGGCTTAACATTGATAACAACATCATGAAGTGACCACCCAGGACTGTTCTCTCACAGAAATCCTAACACTGCTACACATTGCCTGGTCTCAGAGTCTTAAAGCATTAGAGAAATAGCCCCTTGCCTAATTGTTCTTAAATTCATTGCTCTCTTCTGAAATGCCATGAGCTAGACCTTCACAATCCATACCATTCTCAGAACTATTATCTTCTAGACTTGTAGTTGAGCAGCCTGCTAAGCTCCGCTTATTGTACCAAGATGTATTTTAGTCAAAATCATGAAACCATCCACACATTTCTCCAAAACAACCTGTTGGTGTTCTTGGTAGTAATTCGCCACTCTCTGGTACCACCTTTTGGAAGGCAACTTTTTGCTCATCATTGTGCACCAACACTCATATAGTGATCTGAAACTGTGCCAGTATCTTTCTGTTGCTATGATAAAACATGAAGATCCAAAGTAACTCATGGAATTAAATGAGTTTATAAAATTTGGGAGAAGAAAAGACTTTATTTTGTCTTACATTTGCAAGGATAACCAGGGTGGTAATTAATTAGCCAGTTGTGGATTTGTTCAGCGTACTTACACTAAACTTGTAATTACTATAAATCTATGCACTATAACTTTCCTCTTAATATGGTGTCATTGATCCCATTCTATCTAACATTACCTGCATTATATTTATATTTGCATTATAATTGCATTTTAGGACCCTTCTGCACAAGCTAGACTAAGACTATTCAGTGTGTGTTCAACCTAAATATTGTTGTAGAACAGAAAGACAGATGGAAATAAAATTTGCTTTGCAATCATGTCAAAAACCATCTAATACTGATAGAGCTGTTATAAAACAGGATTTTACTCATGATTCCATTTTCTTGAATGAAACGTTGATTCTCCAGCAGTCAGAAGGGAGTAGAGATTGCATGCATTTTGTAGTGTTTTTCTAGCTCACAGGGAAGGTCTGGATAATCCGGATCTCCTTGGGCATTAACCAGCTTGTGTGCTAGACAGACATAGATGAGCCAGAGTCCCTGGGTTGCTCCAGCTATTTAAATAGGTCATTGGAGAATGTTGTTTGCTTGATTCTCTGAAATGTGGTTCCACATTGCAATGCTGCATTGCAAAGCTGGAGCAATCCATGGAAAGCCTTCTCCTTCTCAGTTGAAGCTCCACCCAAAGTCATTCAAGAAGACATTTGGAAAGACCATTTAGTACCTTCTTGGTCACACTTAGGCAGGGGCTAATACGATACAGACAGACAATCTTTGAAATACAAAGAGGTGAGACATGTTAGGAATCCATGAGCAATACTGAGAAATAAAAGCTTTAAGCATAAACCACTCAGAATACCTTTTTAGTGTTTATTTTCTTAAATGTCAAGAAATTTGATTATTTGGAAGCTTAAGGATTTAACATTTTTGTTTTCTAAAATGATCATCATATGCTTTGATGTTAAGTCCCCTAGGGCACTCCAATCAGCTCAAAAATGAAGACATTGTTTTAAAATAAACTTAGCATTTTTTTTTTTTGGTACTTGACAGCCTAATTATAGGGACTGGGTTTTTTTTTTTTTGTTCCTTTTCTTCTAGTAGATTTGAACTAAGTTTTAGTCAGTGTAATATCTATCATTTATCCATCTTTCTGTCTACTTTTCTATTATTTCTATTTATCATCTATCTATATATTATTATTATCTATCATCTATCTATTTATTATCTATCATCTATCTATTATTATAATTATTATAATATCTATATAGATAGATGATAGATAGACAGATGATGGATGAATGGATAGATAGATAGATAGATAGATAGATAGATAGATAGATAGAGGCCAACACAGAATGCTTTCTCTAGTGTTTTACATCTTTACATCTATGGATATGGCATGTTCTAAAAAATGAAGAAAAATGGATTGTCAATACAAAATGCAGCTCTCGTTCAAATGGATAAGCAATAATTTATTATGGAGCAAATATACATGACAATGGCACAGGAACACAGATTTAGGTTATTTCAAATCCCATATACCAATGTTGAAACAGTTCATTAGTAAAAGAGCAAAGAAAGCCCCAAGTTAAGACATTTAAAGATTATTCTGGTAGAAGGATTGAGTGGGAATTAGAGAAGTGAAGAAGCTCAGATATAGGCCCCAAATCCTACCTGGTGACAATTAGCTTTTTGGTTTGTGGAAAATTGGCATTTTGTTAACACATTCCAAAAGATTTTATCTACAGTCAAGATGTTAAGTCACACATTGATGAGCAAAGAATGGCTATTAGACTCTGGATCTGCAACATTCCTAACTTTTTGTGGTTGTTAAACTTTCAATCAGTCAGCCAGCCTTTGTGGGCACAGCTTCTTCCAGGAATTCTCATTCACACTATATTGTTTTTCTCATTGCTGTGATCAAATACTCATCAGAAATAAGTTGATGGAAGATCCATTTGTTTTGGCTCATGGTTTATAAAGTTCAGCCCAGGTCACCAGACTTCATGTTTCTAGGTCTGCTGTCTAGAACATCATGTCTGTGTGAGGATATGGCAAAGTAGTGGCATCTTTATGCCAAATAGGAGACCCAGTAAACTCCTACTACATCTAATTAGGCCCTACTGGCTCCTTTTCCCTCCTTCCGGGTATGGGGTCATAGTAAGGTTCAATCAAAGGGTAACTCCATGCATTAGTTCAGAGCCTTCCTATCTCCTTGGAAAATTATGACAGACACTGCCAGAGGATAAACTTTGGGGCATCCCATGGACCAATTTAGTTGACAATAAAAAACTAATCAACATACTTCCTTTGTTCTGAAGTTGTCCTAGATGGCTAGTGTGCAGCCCAAAGTACATGTTTCAGCCCACCCCTTGTTCCAACTGAAGCACTATAACTGTGGTTTACCTATTGGACTATAAAGGAGGTATAGGCCAGTCCTGGACCATGCAGCACATCTTTTACCAGGTCTTTCCTTTTTCACAGCTTATTGGCTTTGAGGTCTCCAATACCGTAACAAGTGTTAGAGCCCTTCTAAGTAGGCTTCCAAAATCAAAAACTACCAGCCAGAGTGATTTGCATTGGACTGATTTGTGAACACAAAAAAGAACTTCTATTCTGCTTGAGGTAAACCCCTACATTTTGAAAGCTTATTTGTTAAGGTGGCTGACCTTCCCTTACTTCTGACTAATCATCCTTTTCAGAGTAGAGGGAGAGGAGCGGGGCAAAGGACTGAGTCTTCCTTCTAAATTGTGTAAGAATCTGCATATTCTGAATAAAGAGATTGCAACAGAAACTAGGAGGAAAAAAAATACAGCTTCTTTATAGTATGTGAGCAAAGGATAGGGGAATTAAGCCACCTTAGCAACTGCCATTCCATTCGTTGGAAGACAGGCAGACAAGCCATCTGGTTGCTATGAATCTAAATCATCACAGTAGTTGTCTTCAGGGTGGCCTTTAAGAGAATTTTAGACATTCTGTGACTGTTTAGCCTCTTAGGATAAAGCAACGGAGAAGTTGGGAAGTCAGAATCTTTCTAGGCATTGATTAAGCACGCTGGCTGATGAGCAACTAGCACTTGCTTTAGAAAGGAGGTGGAAAATGCATACCTTCCCAACTCAATTCTTCACAGCCTTAGAAAGAACAATTTGCAAATTAATCTGGAATAACAAAAAACCTCGGATAGGGGAAACCATTCTCAACAATAGAGGAACCTCTGGTGGAATCACCATCCCAGACCTTAAGCTCTACTACAGAGCAATTGTGATAAAAACTGCATGGTATTGGTACAGTGACAGGCAGGTAGATCAATGGAATAGAACTGAAGACCCAGAAATGAACCCACAAATCTATGGTCAGTTGTTCTTTGCCAGAGGAGCTAAAACAAATCCAGTGGAAAAAAGACAGCATTTTCAACAAATGGTGCTGGCTCAACTGGCGGTTAGCATGTAGAAGAATGCAAATCGATCCACTCCTATCTCCTTGTACAAAGCTCAAGTCCAAGTGGATCAAGGACCTCCACATTAAACCAGATACACTGAAACTAATAGAAAAGAAAGTAGGGAAGAGCCTTAAGCACATAGGCACAGGGGAAATTTTCCTGAACAGAACACAAATAGCTTATACTCAAGAATTAACAAATGGGACCTCATAAAGTTGCAAAGCTTCTGTAAGGCAAAAGACACTGTCAATAGGACAAAACAGCAAGCAACAAATTGGGAAAAGATCTTTACCAATTTTATATCTGATAGAAGGCTAATATCCAATATATGCAAAGAACTCAAGAAGTTAGACTCCAGAAACCAAATAATCCTATTAAAAAATGGGGTACAGAGATAAACAAAGAATTCTCAACTGATGAATACTGAATGGCTGAGAAGCACCTAAAGAAATGTTCAACATCCTTAGTCATCAGGGAAATGCAAATCAAAACAACCCTGAGATTCCACCTCATACCAGTCAGAATGGCTAGGATAAAAACTCAGGTGGCAGCAGATGCTGGAGAGGTTGTGGAGAAAGAGGAACACTCCTTCATTGCTGGTGGGACTGCAAGCTGGTACAACCACTCTGGAAATCAGTTTGGGGGTTCCTCTGGAAATTGGACATAGTTCTACCAGAGGACCCAGCTATGCCACTCCTGGGCATATATCCAGAAGATGCTCCAACATGTAATAAGGACACATGCTCCACCATGTTCATAGCAGCCTTATTTATAATAGCCAGAAACTGGAAACAACCCAGATGTCCCTCAACAGAGGAATGGATACAGAAATTGTGGTACATCTACACAATGGAGTACTACTCAGCTATTAGAAGCAATGAATTTATGAAATTCTTAGGGAAATGGATGGATCTGGAGAATATCATCCTGAGTGAGGTGGCCCAATCACAAAAGAACACACATGGTATGCACTCTCTGATAAGTGGATTTTAGCCCAGAAGATCGGAATACAGCAAGAAAAACCCACAAACCACAAGAAACTCAAGAAGAAGGAAGACCAAAATGTAGACACTTCATTTCTTCTTAAAAGGGGGAACAAAATGCTCATGGAAGGAGTTGTAGAGACTAACTATGGAGCAGAGACTGAAGGAAGGACAATCCAGCCTGACACAGCTGTCTCCTGAGAGGCTCTGACAGTACCTGACTAATATAGAAGTAGAGGCTCACAGCCATCCATTGAACTGCATACAGGGTCCCCAGTGTAGGAGCTAGAGAAAGGACCCAAGGAGCTGAAGGATTTACAACCCCTTAGGACGAATAACAATATGAACTAACTAGTACCCTCAGAGCTCCCAGTGACTGAACCACCAACCAAACAGTACATATGGTGGGACTAATTGCTCCAGCAGCATATGTATAGTAGAGGATGCCCAACTGATCATTAATGGGAGGAGAGGCTCTTGGTCCTGTGAAGGTTCTATGCCCCAGTGAAGGAGAATGCCAGGGCCAGTAAGCATGAGAGGGTGGGGTGGTAATCAGGGGAGGGGGGGACAGGGGTTTGTTCTTGTTCTTGTTTTTTTGTTTTTTGGTCTTTTGGTTTTTCGTTTTTGTTTTTTATTTATTTATTTATTTATTTTTGGAGGGGAAACTGGGAAAGGAGATATCATATGACATGTAAATAAAGAAAATATCTAATAAAATTAAAAAAAGAAAGAGAAAGAAAAGAAAGAAAATGCATCCCTTGCACCTCTATAACAGTTTTGATATAGGAGACACTAGGCCTGGAGAAGGTTGAAACTTGATGTACTCCAGATGTTAAGAGTCCCTTGAATGGTTTAGATTGTCTGATTTTAAGAATGATGGGATATTTAGAATAGCATTATATTTGACCTGGGTATAAAAATGTAAATGATTCAAATGTATCAGTAGGTGTGTCGACCGATTCAGAAAGACTTGGCTTCTGCCTTGTGTGGAATATATGAGAACACAATAAACATAATGTAGTGGTCATCTTTCCTCAGTGCATCTTGGTCATAGAAATTTATCTATCCATTACTAGTTAGCACATACAAAAATCCTTCCTGTGCCAGGCCATTTTTTAATCACTGAGGGTTCTGAGTAAGGAGGGTTCTGAATAAAAGTAAATGATAAAATGGACAAGGAACCACCTCAAAAGAGGTCATTTCCAGGTCAGAAATGGGTTTGGAGTATACAGAAAATTATTAGTAACATGCACACAAATAAAACAGAGCCCTTTTTCAAGTTTATAGACGTTCTTGATTTATGTGAAATAGGCAAGTGTAAAGTTTACAATGCAAACAATTGGAGATGTTAGCGATGTGAGGCACTGTACTTTTCATACCAGAGCTGTGCCTTTGGTGGCTGTCTAATATGGAGAGGAAATTGGAGCTGGCGCATTCCCTTTCTTTCTCTATCTTTTTTTGTTTCCTTCTTTCATGTTTTTTCCTTTTCTTTCTTAATGGGCTCTGAATTTCTCGAATGCAGAAGAAGCACTTATCTAGCAATAGGAAATGATTTCTTTATCCTACAGTCCTTTGAAATGCAAATGCAGAACATGGAGGTTTCTCTCCCAGAAAGTCCAAGCCTGACTCATTCTTATTCTCTAGAATCACTTCTCTACCTAAAGAACTTCCAGCAGGCATCTGGCACCCATCACCAACAGCAAGCAGTGACAATTTTAGTCTCCATCTGTTTCTTGCTAGCTGTGTGACCTTGGGGAAGTTACTGAAACTCTCTGAAATTACTTTCTGAATGGGAAAAATGATGCTTAGCACATTGAGTTGTTATATGGATTAAATTAAACTTTATGAATAAATTTCCTGGTTCAGCATTCCCTTGAGTGAGGATACTGCTTTCTATTATTTTCATTATTACCTTTCACATTCTGAAAACAAGCTAATGATGAGTGAAATTCTCTTCATTCCTGCTTTTTAATATCACCAGTTAACATTCATGTCATTGGCTTAAAACTCAGAGCTGAATTAATGCTAACAACAAATTTTCATGAAGTGACAAATCAATTAACTGATTGGCTTAAATGGATTTTGTGGTGTTTCAGGGAACTCCACCTACAGAAGACAGCATCTTCTTTCTTTGCAAGTGACTGTGACTGGAATTTTAAATCATAGTTTCCATATTAAACTGACCATTTTTCTTGGTATGGTTTGCTATACTTTCAAGTTGAGTGTTAATTAGTTGACATTCTTAGCACTTTGAATTGAATCAATTGTCCCTGTAGTCTAGGTATCTCTTCATATAGATATACCAAAAAGATTAATTTATATTCATATAAGATTTAAATAGTATCATAAGGGAGAGCAAGATAGCTTACCAGTTAAAACCATTTGCTTTTACCAAAACTGGTGAGCTGACCTCAATCTTCATGACCCACATCGTGAAGAAAGCTTACTTCTACATTTGTCCTCTGACATCCACGAGCATATAAACCACACACACACACACACACACACACACACATGCACACACACACACACACACACACACACACACCATATATTCAAATAAATAAATAAATGAATATGGATATTTACAAAATTAAAAAACAGAAAAGGATTATTAAAAGATAAAACCAGGTAAAGTATATCAAAAGTGATTATGCTGTCTATAAACATATTAAGCTTACTGCCTTTGGAGATATTCTGATTTGGATGTTGCCATAATAAATGTCAAGTACAAACAGGTACAGCACTGTTTTTTTTCCACCTTTCTACCTTAATGTGCCAGTGAGATTGCTTCCTTCTGTCTTTTTCTTACTGGAGACTCTGAGAACATTTTACAGAGCTTGCCAGCTCCAGTATTGCAACACATGAAAGCTGGGAACTTCTTAGATGTCCAATATTCTGTATTTCTTTGGTTTTTTATTTAGATGTTTATTTTTATTTACATGTATACATTGTACATGTTAATATGATTTGATGTAATACTTTCGTATATGAACACATATGGCAAGATGTTCCTAATTACAGTACCTAAACAGTATTGATTCTTCCTTATCTTCACGTTATTTTGCTAACTTCATTATAGAATATTTTTTTTTCTTTTTTGCCTTGTTGCGTGCTTGCTTGCCTCTTTGCATTTTAGCCAGAATTTCTAGCATCTAAGAATGCCCTTAGGAGAGCATACACAGTTTAGTTGTTAAAAACGGAAGAGAAGGGGCAGTCTTCAGAGTGAGCAAAGCTTACCCGCTAAATGATTCACATTAGGCTTTAGCATAATTACCTGTAAAGCAAGCTTCCTTTAGTAACTGCAAGCCTAGTTTGTTACATTTAGTTGGGCTTCTCCTGGATGACAAGAGCTAAACTGTACAGGAAATATGCAATAAGTAAATTTCTCCTTATGCTTTTGCATTTAATTGCCTACAACATTCAGGATTAAACAAGTTTTCCTGACTCTTATCAATGAAGTATAATGTAAAGAATGAAATAGTCTCACTTTATTATAAAAGTCACAAAACTGGTGGTGAAAACAAAATTCATTTGCAATATAATATTTTGCACGCAAATATCAAAAGAGGAAGTTTGAACTTCATTATTAATTTTATTCTTTTTTAAATGGAATACTAGAAATGGTGGTGCATGCCTTAATCCATGCCCAAGGGAAGAAGAGTCTAAACAAACCAGATCTACATAGTGACTTTTAGGCCAGCTGAGGTTATAATGTCAAAGGATGCAATGGAGTATCTTTGTTACTTTTCCAATTACTGTAAATAAAACCATGATTATACCAACTTAAGGGAGAAAAGACTTGTTTTTGGCTTGTGTCATAGAAAGGAACATCTGTCCATCAGAGTAAGGAAGTAGTTGCTTGGTCTGACCATATTCACCATATCCACTTGGTCTGATCATATTCACCATATCCACTTGGTCTGACCGTATTCACCATATCCACTTGGTCTGACCATATTCACCATATCCACTTGGTCTGACCATATTCACCATATCCACTTGGTCTGACCATATTCACCATATCCACTTGGTCTGACCATATTCACCATATCCACTTGGTCTGACCATATTCACCATATCCACTTGGTCTGACCATATTCACCATATCCATACTAAGGAAGCAAAGAGTGAACAGGAAGTGGTGCTGGTTTAAAAGCCTCAAGCCCCACCCACACAGAGTCACTCCCTCTAGCAAGGTTCTACCTCCTAAAGGTTCTACAATCTTCCTAAACTTCCTGTCCAATGGAAGACTAATGGTCACACACATAAGACTCTCTATGGAAGACATTGCACATTCAACCTACAGTATTCCATTCCTGGCTTCTATGGGCTAGCGGCTCTCAGTTAATGTAAAATAATGGTACAGAATAGATATTCTCATTACTAAAAATATCATGGCACAGCAAGAAGTGATTAGACCAAGCCCAAACCACCAAAAACAAAACAAGCAACAACAATAATAAATCCTTCAGGTCTATGTCTAGCATCAGAGTTCTTGGTGAAACTTTCTTGTTTGAGAAAGTGTTTGAATAGGCCTACCTCTCTAGCTTTGCTACCTGTAGTATACCTAGCATCTTTTCTGAGCCAGCCTTATTTCATTTTCCACAAATTTTCTTGACAGACACCCATGGTCCTGGGATCTTTGACATCTTAGGGGTTTCACTGAAACCTAGACTTCACCTTCACTGCTTCATGCAGTGGACTCTCAAAACCTCCTTGTCGGGACTCTGACCATGCCATATATTACCTGGCCCCAGCTATTCTCTAAAACTATAGATGGAAACAACCCAACCCAATCTTGTATCTTCAATGGCACCAAAACTAATTTCACTGGGTTACACTGTCATATATCTGTTGCCAGCCAAGGAAGTAACTTGGTCCCCTCGGGACCACAGATGTACTAGTGCCTATATGCTGACCCTTTAGACAGCAGGGCCCTCCACATACAACTGTGTCCTCAATTAAAACTTTCACTTTCCATATAAATTGGAGTCTTTGATGGGTAGGGTCTTGTCCTCAGGACATCTTTCCTATTGCCACAGTGTAGACTGCCAGGTTTCTCTTTAACAATTCTAATTTCTTTCACAATTATGGGTGATTTGTTTCTGAACATACACTCTTTATTCAAAGTTTAAAAAGTTTCTCTTGCCAAACAAGTTAGTTTATTATCTTTAAATTCATCCTTACTCCATTTCTCAAGCTATGGAAAAAATGAAGTCAGATTTCTATCCAAAATATCATATAAATGGCTCCTAACCCAGTTCTTGACAGTCTTTGTTTGCCTCTGAAATCTCATAACCTGGACCTACATTGTCTACTTTTTCCTTGACATTCTTTTTGCCCAGGTTCCTTCCAGAAATTGCTCATTAAGCTCTGATTGCTTAGCATTAAAGGGCTTTTCTAATCCAAGGTCCAAGCTCTTCCACATTCCTGCTGGAAACCAGATTCAAACATCATGTGTTTCATGCTCAATTTTTGTTTAGTTATGTTACTTCTTCCTAAAACACTCTGACAAAAGTAATTTAAACTAGAAATGGTTTATTTAGCTTATAGTTTCACAGGGATACAGTCTATTATAGAGAGAAAGATGTGGTACCAGGCGCAAAAGGCATGGTAATAAAAGTGGAGGCTGCTTGGTCACATCCATACTGAGGAAGCAGAATGTGAACAGAAAGTATGACCAGCCTACAAAGCTTCAAGGCTCAGCTCCAATGATCCTCTAACTTCAGGGATACTCTTCACTCCTGAAGGTTCCACAGCTTGTACAAATAGAGCCAACTACTGCTGCCCAAGTGTTCATAGACAAGAGCCTATGGGAGACATTTCGTGGTCAAACTGCAACAGACAATAAAATAAAATAAAATAAAAAACTACCTTATGTCTCTTTGGGAAGTAGGTATCTTGGAGAATGTAGCTTTTGTATTATAATTCAAAATTAAACATCCTGCCAATATTGTCTTCAAATAATAGAACCCACAATGGCTCAGCCAATTTTCAAACTGAGTGAATGTTTGCTTACTATTTTCTGGACATTAAAAGTTTCTTGTAAGCTGTGCTGAGGGTTTGCCCCTTTAACAATTCTTCCTCCTTTATCTCAGTATTTTCTTTTTTTTATACATAGGCTTAGTCAATCTCATCTTTCTTTAGAAAACCTGCCTTAAATCCACCTGTCAACACCTCTCTCTCTCTCTCTCTCTCTCTCTCTCTCTCTCTCTCTCTCTCTCTTCTGAACATCTGTGCTAATATTAATCACGTTCTATTTAATCATTGTCCAATATGGAGTTCTTTTACTTTCTTGACTACAGCACTTCCTATAGGCAATCTTAGAATTCTCTAAGTCTTCATGTGTGTGCATGTGCTGTATGCACTGAGTGGCCACAAACAAACAAGGGTCTTGTTATGGCAAGGGCTCAGGCAACATAGAAGGAAAAGAGTAGAGGATAAGTCAATGCATATGTTACTGTGGTAAGAAATTAGGGTTATCTTTTGCTTGATTTTCTTTAATCAGTTAAAAATATTTCACATGATGAACTTTAAAATGTTTATATGTATTTGACAAGCCCAAATTTTGTGTGTGTATGTGTATATATATAAAAGAAATTATATATATGTATATATATGGAAATTTACTTATTATGTGTGTGTATATATGTGTTATTTTTATAATTGTATATTTGTTTACATATTAGTGTCTAGCTCATGCTGTAAATCTTTTCATTTTTTGGTTTACTTCCAATTTATGTCTCAATTTCTTATCCCGTGTCCATAAACAACAGTAACTTCATCCTTGTAAGACATCCATGAAATTTAATTTATAGACTTGGAGGTCTTTGGGGTGTTTGTGTGAATATGTGTAAAATCTGAATTACCACTGTAGACTGAGACCTGTATTTGCAGGTGTTGTTTTCAGTGTAACTAGTGAAGTGGGAAATATTTTCATCACTTTATGAAAGACATTACACCACATTTTCTGTCCTTAGAAGCAGGGTGGGTCCACTTGTACCATAATAACCAATTTTCTCATTTTCTGGTCAATTTTTTAAAATTAACTGTGGCAGAAATGTTAATTACCAGCACTGGTAAACTGTGAGCAGCTAAACACACTGCTGCTTCCATAAGCAGTGTTCTGGGAAATTCCTAGTGCCTTGCACCTTTTACTACCTTGTATGAGGAAAACCTCCAGGGCTTTGGTTAAGTCCTCGGCTTCTCATAAGAAATTGCAGTGGGGACTTGCTGTTGAGAAGTCCCCAGGCAACCATGCTGGGTTAGTTAGGTCAAATCTCTTACACATCAGACTCAGGCCTATCAATGAGTAGCTGCATCCCCGGCACTGAGCATTAACCAAAGGTGGGGAATTATGGGAAATTAGCCTAAGCCCTATGAAGCTCAGGGCTTCTCTTCTTTTCTTATTAAAGACAAATTGGTACTGAAGAAAGTTCAGGTGATTAAGTGCAGAGGCAGATAGGATGTTTCTGCTCATACCTCATGCCTTTGCAGAAGAGTCAGAGTCAAGCAGATGAGATCTCATTACCTGAAATATGGAGACTTTTATCCTGGTAGGCCCTTGGGAACACCTTCTAGAAAGTATATACTAGGACCTTAATATTCCTGTGATTCTGGGAACTTAGTGATGTGATATTAAGGGCCTTTTTTAAAACTGGTGTCTGCCTGAATCTAAGTCATGAAAAAAAACATGTAGAATGTCATTAATTTATTAATCCAAAAGATTGAAGGAGAAAGACCACTGACCTAAATCATAGTGACCAAATTAATATAGTTGCAATGTAGGTATAACAAGGTAGTCATAGTTGGTCATAGAAACTTTTGAAACAAAGGTAAGGTTACAAGATGGTTATAAATAACTTTTTGAAACAAAGACATGAATATTTTTCTGGAACAGGCAGTACAGAACCATTCATAGTTAAGATTATAGGTAGGGCATAGACCAATCCTTGAGAATCAAAAGTTTAATCATAAAGAGGAATGAACCTAGTTTGTCTTTATTATAATATGACTTTTAAGTATAAGAGGTAGGTAGGCTAGTTTTTCAAACTGTGGTATAGTCTTTTAAGGCATACATATTTAATATTAAAAACTAATTAAAGAAAGGACTATTTACTTATTATGTCACAGGCATTAGAATGGACAATAAGCTCACAAAAAAAATCTAACTCTTGATCTGTGACCTTGAGTCATTCTTCAGAGGGTAAACTTGTCTCCCAGTCTGGTTTGGGGTCAAGATAGCTAATCGTCTAACTTTAGAGCAACTTTATTACTTAATTCTCAAAAGTTAATCTTTGAAAGACAAATTGTGTTAATGATTCATCAATGCCCAGATTTTTCTGTGGTAATACATCATTTGACTTCATGGGATTTCTAATGTACCCTGTGATCAATATTCTAAGTGAATGTAGTCTGTTGTTCCATGGGTCCTTCAATTTGCTAAGTATTATTTCAAATATAGCTTTCTTGCATTGAAAAGGGATCTTGTGTTTCCTGTAAGCTCAGTGTGGACAAAAGGGGGAAACAAAAGGGAAGAAAATGATATGATGATGATGGTGGTGATGGTGGTGGTGGTGGTGTATGAGCATGTGTGTTGCTTTTGTGTTTGTTTTGAATCTTGTCCAAGCTGCTTGGTGGTGACATGAACCCAACCTAGAATAGAATATTATAGCAGATATGTAACATTAGGGACAAGTAGGCATCAGAAACACAAACCTCAGGAATCAGGAGTTCAGCAGAAGTCTCTTAAGATCTCTCAACAGCCACTAACAGAACCAAAGTAAGTCAGCTTTACCTATTGGTTTCAGATTACAAACCATGCATAGACTTTCACTCTGTTCTCTCTTCTATGAGCTTAGATACTGATAATGTTAATGTAGTCAGTAGCAAAGGATGTTGGTGGGGAATAGAAGGCATAACTGCCTGGTTTCTCATTGGCACCTACTTGAATTATAAACCAGATGAGTGAAAGAAGATAATTTATGTGAAGACAAACTTGGGTGTTATTACATTGGGGAGTAGGAGGCAGAGAAGGAGGAGGGGAGGGGGAAAGGAGGGGAAGGGGAGAGGAGGGAGAAGAGGAAGAGAAAGAGGAGGAAAAAGAAAGAAGAGGAAGAGGTAGAAGAAGCAAAAGAGAAGTAGAAGAAGAAGAGGAAGTAGTCATGCCTTTGTAATGGTGAAGTACTTGGTGCATAACTAAATGTTTGTATGCAGAGGAAGCCATTGATTGACAGGTATATAGATACAATTAGATTAAGACTTTATACAAATGTGTAAATGTGTCATCTACAATTTAATTTAGTTGAGACTGAAAAAAAAGAAGGTATTAGGCATTGAGAGTGTGGATCAGTAACAATATATGTGCTACCTGCATGACCCCAACACTAAGCATAAACAAACACACCAAACTCAATCATTACATAGCATTGCATGCAGCAAAAACATCTACCCTAAGAGAAACAAAATGAATCATGAACTAACTAGAGTTTTCAGTGTAGTGCAGGAATGATTTCTCTACCCTGGAAACTGTCTAAATAAGGGATAGAAGAATACTTGCTTGTTGATCACAGACCACGTGACATGATTTTTCAGTATACCCCTTTTCTTGAATTTCAAAATTTATTTAAACTTATAAAAGCATAAAACATTTAAAGAAAATCCATAAGTCGCATGTTTTTTGCCACAGGTGAGTTGAATACTAACAGAACAATAAAGGGAGTTTAATTTATGGAAAGATACTCAGCATAAGTTATGTAGAATTATCTAGCATTTTCAAGTGAAGAGTGAGACATTTTGTAAGGGATGTTGTTGTAGAAGTTTGCAGCAGGGCATGACAGAGGAGGAAGTTAGGAGGGGGTGGATGTGTGTGGGAGCACCCCCATAGAGGCAAGGGGAGGGGGGTGGGATAGTTTCTGAAGGGGAGAACAGGAAGGAGAAAACATTTGAAAGGTAAATAAAGAAAATATCCAATAAAATAATAATAATAATAGTAACAATAATAATAATAATAATAATAATAAGGAGAAGAAGAAGAAGAAGAAGAAGAAGAAGAAGAAGAAGAAGAAGAAGAAGAAGAAGAAGAAGAAGAAGAAGAACTTTGCAGTCTACAATCAAAGGGGCATGAATCTTGATTTATACTATGTTTTCTTTAATATCTGTGTTGTTTTCAAGTTCTTGACTCAACCCTGATTTCCCCACCTCTACCTCCTTGCTATTGTGAGCACATGGTGTGTATCAAATGGTGGGCATGAATACCTTTGTTGCAGATAGAGAAATCATAGAAAGAAATTTTACTATATTTGTCATCAGCATGTCTTGTGAGCTTGAAGTTGACTGAGAGGTTTTGCCAACTTGATTTTGCTCGGTTTCTTGATACTTTATAAGCAAAGACTGCTGTTTAGAAACTAGCTGCTATTTGCTTTGTTACCACTCATGATTAAAACAGCACAATCATGAGTCGTATAAGTACTTGGGTGTTAAATGGATGACTGTTATCTGACCATGAAAATGTCAGCCAACACCAAATCAACCTCTATTCTAAGAGGAACAACCACCCTCTTTTCAGTTTTGGTACAATATAAATATTAATATACATATATGTATATGTATTCATTAAATGTTTCTGCCTTATGTATCTAAAGGTAAAGGTTTTTGATTTCTGCTATGTTTCTGTTTGCATCAAAGTGCTGACTGACATTCAGGCATTTCCCCAGCTGGCCTTAGCACTCCATTCTCTCTCTCTCTCACAGAAATTTCATTGCAGAAGGTTGCAAACAAACAGAATTCAGGGAGAACTGTCTGTGAAACCAGAACAGAAAATTGGATTATTAGTGCTTTCTTTCAACCTTGACAGCACTACTTTTGATGAAGGATTGGAAATTCTTCGCTAAACCCTTCTCTGATTCATTTTGATCAAACCAGAACATTTTTTTCCCAGAGAGATGTTTATATATCACCCAGAGACAGAAAAACGGTTCTTTAAACTGTAAACTCAAATAGAGAAGGAGCATAACAAGAATATTTATTTTCAGTTTTCAGAGATCAAGAAAATATTAGAAGCTGTGATTTTTCTTGCTCTTGCTGTCACTTAAACTCCAGTGCCATTGGTGATGGTGATGAGACCTGGTGTGAGATGTCTGCCTTGTCAAAGAACAGGAGAAGCGAATGTGCTGGATGACCAGAGCCTCCACCACATTTAATTAGGACAGATCTGCTAATTTGAGTCAGAGATATGAGAAGTACTTTTAATCTAAGTTACTAAGAAGGAGCACTGTGCGATATTGATGATGTCAAGGGCTTATGTTTCTGTCATAGAAATTGGCTAAGACCTTTAAACTGCGAAATAAAACAGACTCAAATGATCTTATTCCTCTGAAAGACAGTCATGTGGCGATTTCAAAGTGTTGAGAATGAATGAGAAGTATCTTAAAGAAGATGTTCATCTGGGTACCTGTACACTTTACTCTTATTTTTATCTAGTTAGCAGACAATTTGATTGGCATCCCTGAAGCGCAAAATGCCTTCAATTATGAGATTTTAAAATTAGCTGCTGACTGGGTTTATAGCCTTTTAATAGTGCCAGTGTGTGACAAAGGTGATCTCTGAAAGGGTGAGCCAAGTTCTGCAGCCCACAGAACCCAGGGCCTAGACTATTATCTGTTGGCTTTCCCATTTATTTTTCTGCACTCAAATCCCCTGTTGACCTTTACTATGACATACCAGCAATATATTGGGGAGAAAGAGATGAGCACTGGTCAGCTGAATACTAATTTAATTCCTCCCATTCACTACCTTGGGTCTCTTGCTATTATACCTCCAAACTGGATTGTATTGGTCTCTTCCTCCAAGCACTATTTCCCTGTATAGAGGCTCTAAGAATAAGTTCCTTAATTTTCTATCATCAGTACCACAGACATGAAGAGGGCCAGGTAATTATCTGAAGCCTCTACAGTGTGATACACTACCTAGCATCTCTATTAACTGGAGATTGCAATTGGAAAAGTTGATGACACCACTCTTATGTACATATTTGTCATTAGCTGTGAATATAGACTTAGGCTGCGAAAACAGTTTAATGGATTCTGAGCTATTTATTAAATTGGATTTGTGAATTATATTTTTAAAGGATTTTCAGAACTGAAAATGACTTGCAATCACATTAATGGGGAGAGGAAAATTGAAGACATTTGAGTGAAGAACTTAACATAAGGAAGGGTCTGATGCTTCTAATGTTTGGGGTGCATTTGAAATTAAGATTTCTGTAGACGGTGTTTTAGGGTTTTACTTCTAATTATCTTAACTTTTAAAAGTTTCCAGAAAAATATTATACATTTCTGAGTTTCACTTGTTATTTTTGTTATAAGAGAACTAAAATACATAAATATACTAGTTGGAAGGTCTGAGATTTTTTTTCACTACTTTTAAACCTTGATGCAGATTGTTGCCGAACTGTACTGTTTATTGTCTCAGGCCTTCTGCCTGGGCAGACCATCAGTGTCTCTGCTCCTCTGAAGACACCATAGTCCCAAGGCCTCCCAGGAGGTCTGCTGTAGCCAGTGCCACAGGCAGGAGCCTACCATGGCTGCCCTCCAACAAGCAGCTGACTGAGACAGTTGCAGATATTTACACCCAACCAGCAGTCTTAAGTTGGGGACCCCTTTGGTTGAATTAGGGAAAGACTGGAAGAAGCTGAGGAAGAGGATGACCTTGTAGTTAAGAGCAGCAGTCTCAGTAAACCTGGACCTCTGGGATCTCTCAGAAACGGAGCCATCAACCAGGCAGCATACACTAGCTTGTCCAAGGCCTCCAACACATACACAGCAGAGGACTGCTTGGTCTGGCCTTAATAAGAGAAGATGCACTTAACCTTTGAGAGACTTGAGGCCTTAGGGAATGGAGAGGCTCGGTGGAGTGTGGGGGTATGGGAACAGCTGCCAGCTCCTACATGGCAGCTTTTAACAATTATAATTCCAATTCCAGGAAATCTTGAGGCTTTCTTCTGTCTTCCAGAGGCACCTCATGCATGTGATAGACATACCCACAAGCAGGTGAAACATTCATGCATTAATTCATATTTTTTGTTTTGTTTGTTTGTTTTTCGAGACAGGGTTTCTCTATATACTCCTGTCCGTCCTGGAACTCTGTAGACCAGGCTGGCCTCAAACTCAGAAATCCGCCTGTCTCTGCCTCCCAAGTGCTGGCACTAAACGCATGTGCCACCACAAATTAAAATAAATAAATAAATAAATCACTGTCTCTGTCTATTTTTCTGTTTCTGTGATAACATCCTATGACAAAAAGGGAGAAAAAAGGTTTGTGCTCATAGTTCAAGATGTAATTTATCACAGTGGAGAGGCGAAGTCAGCAGGAACTGGTCACATCACAGTCACAGGAAGAAGGAGGCAATGGAGACTCCAGGTCAACACTGTTAACATCAAGATTTCAAGGATCTCAGCAGCCTTTGTTCTCCAAGTTTGTGTTCTGCCCCAGGAGTTCCCCTCCATGGCTATGACTCTCCCATTGCACCTTCAGGATTAGTGGGGCTACCAGCACAGCCCCTCTTCTGCACCTGCCTCTCTCTAACAGGAAAGAAACATTTTTGATTGCTTGAGCTTCTCTCTACTAAAGAATACAAATCCATCACTCTGGGCAGCAGTGTGTCATACAAATTTCTTTCAAAAGCGTTCATCCTTACTAAACACCATCCTGTCTTGCCCAAAATGAACTTTCTATTTTCTAGAGACAGATTGACCTTCCCAGTGCCTTTTTTCTCCAATATTGTTTTAGTAATCTTGCTGATCCTCAAGTCATTGCTATTTAATATAAACATATGACCCTTACTAAAGTGAAATGATATTCTTGCTATTATTAACCTTTACTTGACATAGACATGAGATTTTGCATCCATCCTTCATGATATTTTCCAATTTGTTGACACAGATAAATTAATGATAATTAAAAAAAAAGTTCAATGAGTTTGAACTCCCCTGATAATTCTTTTTCTTAATTAACTATGATGTGTGATAGGGGTTTAACTGTTTCATTTGAATGGATTTCTGGTGGTCACAATTTCATTTATTTTTAAACTCACTGCTTGCTTAAATGTGATTATTGCAGTATTTCTACATAGGGTAAGTCCTATTTCTAGATCTTTCCTTCTCTTTTGCTGCTTTTATGCCAGTTGATATTTATGCTCATTCCTCAGCTATCAACATGCTTTACTATTTATTTTATGAAATTCTGCCAGAGTCTGTCTTTCACATAAAATGCAAAACAATGTCAAGATACAAAGAGATCTTATTGAAGTTCCAGCTGAAGCCTTATTAGATTAGAGAGTAAATTTTAATTTAAAAACGTTTCTTCAGTGTTGGGGCATAGACTCTGTTTCCATTCATTTTTGTCATACCTTACTCCATAGATTCCTATCTTCAGGCTGTCTTGCTTTTGTCATTTAGTCTTATTGAATTCATTCCCACAATGTGTGCGGCTACTCTTCTTACAATAACATTTCCCACATAATTTTATAACAAGTCCTCTAGGGAGGCAATTTTTAGAAAACCTCTAGGGAAACAGAGTCTCATGTTTTAGGGTACAACGGGGTACTGATGTCAGCCTCTTTTGAGGCATCTGTTAAATCATTCTGAGACCCCAAGGCAACCTGTCCTTAATCCCCCTACAAAGACTCACTGAGAGCTTATCATCATGCCCCAAGTGCCTCTCTGGAGACTGACATTCCATGGTGAGTGAGGCAGACAGCAAGAAGTAAAAATATTCCTTGGCTTTATTTAGCCTGTACTTCAGTAAAGAAGACAGATAATAGATGAGATAAATAAATTTAAATGGCATTTTGTACTGTTAAATATCAGAAGACAATAATGCTGTGGACAAGAGTAAGAAATGCCATAGAAGGCTGATTGATGCCCCTGGCAATGTGCACTATCAAAGCATTAAGACTTAAGAGGAATGGGAGATGATAGACAGACAGGAGGCCAGTCAGGAAATTGTAGAGCCTGTTAAGGATTTTTTTCTCTTTGTCCAATTATGATGAAGATTCACACTGGTTTCTTTCATGGAGTACAGATATGATATGATGTTGGTTTAACTGCATTCTTCTGACTTTGAGTTGAGGACTAACTAAGGGTAGTAGTAGCCTGACACTAGTCAAAGATGATGATGGTGAAGGTAAGAGACATGGTACCTTCTGGAGTTGAAGGTACAGTGTAATGAATATAAAGCTTAAAATAAGAAGAAGAGTCAAATACAGGATGGATGCTTTTCATCTCAACAGGGATGCCGTAAACTTAGGTGGTGGGCAGTGTATGAAGCAGTTTTGCTCAAGAGCTCAGTTTGCCACCAATATCTTCAGGATGCCCTAGTAGAGATGAGGACCCTATGGATATTGAAAGGGAATGTTTGTGATCACAGGAGTTGCAAGGAGAGGCAGAATTCTCAAACCTAGAATATGAGTGTTGGGATAAGAAAGAATAAAGGACCCAAGGCTTGAAGCATCATGGGATGAGAAAAAAAATAGGAGAATTCAGCAGAAAAATGAAATGCAAGGACCAAAGGGATGGGATACAAAAACCCACTAAGAGGGAATCACAGAGGAGAGGTTACTGGCTTGTCTGTGAAGAAGGAGCAGTCTCTGGAGGCACTCTTTTAGGAAAATGGGACAACAGGTGAAGGTCTGAGATGTTATCATCAAAGTGACACCTGGGAGATAGGTAGACTGAGCTCAGGATGAGGAGAATTTCTCCTCCACAGTTCAAACATTTCTCCCAGAATGATACACAAGAAGAATTTCAGTCCATGTCCAATAGGAGAATCGACAGAATTGACTGTCTGTAACTGCTGTGACAAACTAAAAGAGAGCATCATGTACCTCATTAGTGACGTGAAGGATGATAGAAGAACTGGAAGAAAAAAAAGCAAAATTCTTATCATAAATACAAAGATATTTAAGGATGCTTCTGTTTCACACTGAAGTTTAAGACATCATCCATTCTTGCACATTAAGAGAAGACAAAATATGTTAACAATAACTTTAATTTACTTACTATGTGGAGACAGCTTTTAATTGTAAAGTTTTAATACTTAGTTTGCAGAGAAATTTCATCCTATTGAAGGTGTTCTCATTGCATTTTGGAATTGAAGGTGTTCCCATTGCATTTTGGAATTATGAGTTATTAAGCATTACACATTGAGTTCTGGGTCACGTATAAGTAGGAAATGCTTGTTTGATACAAGTGAAACCCTGGGATGTATCCCCATCAGTGAACAAAGTATTGCTGGTTCCTGATCCCTTCTAAGAAATGTAAATAAATAAATGAATAAATAGAACAAACCACAGTGAATTAATCAAGATGAAGATTGAAGATTGACAACTGTGATCAGCAGTACAAACTTGCTATGACTTTGGTGAGAATGTAAGTCCAATTGGTAGAGTGTAGGTGTTTATTGGATTCTATATTCAAGAATTTGTTTAAAAAAGTAAATGATGAAGATGTAAATTTTTCATGTAAAGGGTTTTGGTTCAAAAATATTGGACCGTTACTTGAAGAAAGAGAGAATAAAAGAGACTATTGGAGTTATAAGAAGTCACAACAGCTTGAACACTTAGCAAAACAAGTCAACAAATGGAGCTTGGTAGTAACAGAGCAGGAAAGAGCTTCGAGTTCCAGGTTAAAAAAAATAAAAAGAAAAAAACAAAAACACCGGCCTTGACTACTTGACTATAGCAAGGACACAGACTGTAAAGAGAGACACAGGTGGGTGGGGAAATGTAACCAGAACTCGTGGAGCTTTTCTTCTTGATTGCTTCACTTTTTCATTGCAAAAGGAACCGAGGCCGCTGATTGTCAGTCAGCACAGCTGAGGAGGTTGTGTTGGTGGCTTGAAGATACAGGAAAATTAATGAGATGGTCACAAAAAAGCAGGGCTGGTTCAGCCTTGGTCTGTGGGTGATTTATGAAAGTTCACTAATTGCTCACCCTTAAAATGATTCCCTCCTTCCTATATTATGACTCCACAACTTTTAGTTCACTCCACAATTCTAGAACATCCAAACTCTATTTCCAGTCAGCCATGACTATTCGCCTAACTTCAAAGTACATTCAATAAGCACTAGGCAAATATATTATTTGTAATTTCGGATTTCTTTTTGTTTGAACTTCTCTCTCTGTGTCTGTCTGTCTGTCTGCTGCCTCTCTGTCTCTGTATCTCTGTCCGTCTCTGTCTCTGTTTCTCTGACTCTCCCATCTTTGTTCTCTCTGTTTCCCAGTCTATCTATCTGTCCATTTATATCTCTCCCTCAAATCCCCACTCTGAGATGATCTTTTTTCTCTCCACTGTGAGATGGTTTCCTAATAAACCTCTTGCATGTTGTGATTTATTATTATTATTATTATTATTATTATTATTATCTATTTTACTTATTTATATCACATGTTTTCCCCCTTCCAGGTCTCCCCTCCACTGTGATATTTTTTAGAGGATTACCTCAGCAAGGTCTTCAAATGTACCTCCTCTTGTGCTTTAACCCAATAGCAATATTGTCTGAAAGGCCAGAGTACCCTGTTAATGACACAAATGTTAGGCAGTCTTTGAACAGGGGCAATTGCTCTTAAAATAGACGTTGTTTTATAATTGCAAACTATCATTTGAAAACTGTGTCATTTGAAAAGCTCAACTCTCCCTACCTTTGTTTTCCAACCTGCTCTAAAGATTATTAATTAACAGCTAGACCAGTTTGTTTTAATGTGGTCAAGGTAAAAGTAGGGTTTATCACCTTTTTTCTGTAAAAAATAAATAAATAAATAACTGGCAACTGAGTGAAGGAAAGCCTAGACAGAATGCCAGATGTCACCTGTGCCTGGGCAGAGAAGAAAAAGAAGTGGAACTTGAAAGGGTCTTTGAAGAAAGGACAGACATGAATCAGATAAGGCAGCCAGCTGATAACAGTGAGACAGAACCATTTAAAATGACTTCTTTGGGGCAGGGGGAGTAGGAATCTGTCAGTTTGGCCCATGTAGCCTGGTTGGAAAAGACTACCATCCCCACATCAGCACAGGCTCTCTTGGGAGATCTCTAGCTCTTGACAGAGGATTTCTCCTGACCTTCCTGTGTTCTGTACCGATCAGAGAAACAGAAAGCCTAACCAAGGTATTTGCTTGCTAGAACAGTGTCTTTTATATTTTCTTGGTAAGAGCAAAAAGTTAAAGAATAATCATAGTTCTAAGTTGGGAGCAAGTCTGATTGCAAATGATAAGAAATTAAAAAAAAATTGTTAAGCATAGTGGTAGGCCTATGCAACGTCATGTTACAGCAGGCCTAGAAGGTGAGTGACAGGACTCCTTAGGTCCTGAAGGTTTGTCAAATTCAATCTCAGTCTCCAGCCACTTCATGACACCATATGGTTATCCTGACTCTAGTCATAAAAATGACTCCTGATAATAGAAGAGGGGAAAAATGAAACGGTAGGCTATAGCCCTGAGCATGAACAAGAATTCTAAATAACTATGCATTTTACATGTATATACAATCCATTTTCCAGAACTTAGTCTCCTTCATAAACTCAGCTGGAGAGTCACCCTGGCGTTGTAATTTTGATCTGATGTTGCCATGTGCTCAGGTGCAATGCGGTAATCCTATTAGAGAAGGAAGCATACAGTCTTAGCAGGGCTAAGGGCTAGCCTCTGCCATGATCATCCTAACAATGATTATTGTTAATGATTACTAGGGTTTCAAACCTTTTTAAATTTTAAACAATGTATATGTGTTTCAAATTTTAAAATTCTAATATTAACATTTATTTTTCACGTGAATTTATAACTTCATATACATTATTTGCATTTGATTTTTTTTGTGCATCTAGAAATCCAGTTTCCCACTGAGAAATAGTCTCCTGTTATGATAATGTTTAAGTTATTATTTCCAAAAGAACGCATAGAATTTTATTAACCCATGAGAATGCTGAATCTATCTCTTCCATGAAGCATTTGTGCAAAGACATGCCTTCCAAGACAGAAAAGCTAAAACAAAATTCCTGCATTAATCATTCTGCTTGGTTAAGAAAATATGAAATACCCACAATGTGTCAGGCACTGTTCCAAGTTGAGTATGACCAGACCTCTGCCATCAATGATATTCCCAAAGACGAGAAGAGACAGTCACAAACAAATCCAAAAAAATATCCATGTGATAATTTTCAGTGCTAAAGTCTATGGACATGAAGGGAGAGGAGAGCCATACATAGGAAAGGATCTATTTCAGTTATACAAAATCTTCAAATGCTTTGATAAAGTTACATCAAAGGAAGCAATATCTAATATTATGAAAACAAAATGTTCTTTTAAGGAAAGCTAGAGTGAGTTTTTACTTCTTGGATAACTTTACAACTTTTCATTGAGGCCATTTCTCTCTTTCACAATCTCCCATCCCTGTCTCCTATTTCACAGCTGCTAAGGCCTGAGTATATTTTAAAGAAAACAATTCACTCCTTTATGAAGTCTCATATCATACAGAGGGATTTCCTTGATCTTTTCTTCCCATTCTGGGTGGGATATGTGATACCAAGTTGTATTGCAACAATGAAGCCTGTCCTTCTGACTCAGGCAGACATGGGATAGAAGCTCTGCTTTATTTAGGGGTTTTATTGTTGTAACTAAACAACATACCATAAAGCAACTGGGGGAGAAAAGGGGTTATTTGGCTTACATTTACTTCCAAATCATAGTCCATCAATAGAAGAAGTCAGGGCAGGAACTCAGGAAGGGATGGAACCTCGACACAGAAGCTGATGCTGAAGCCATGGAGGGGTACTGCCTCCTGGCTTGCTCATCATGGCTTGATCAGCCTGCTTTCTTATAGAAAACAGGACTACCAGCCCAGAGATGGCACCACCCACAATGGGCTGGTACCTCTCCCATTGATCACTAATTGAAAAAAAAAATGCCTTACACCTTGATCTCATGGAGGGATTTACTCAATTGATGCTCCTTTCCCCATGATGACTCTACCTGTGTCATGTGGATGCACAAAACCAGCTAGTACATACTTCAGTGAAACCACGACAGAAAGATGAGTCTGCCTTACCCAGTGTGGAAGGAAAGTCGTTTTCCTGTTATAGGAAGAGATTCAGAAAGGATAACTCAGAATTTGTTGGATGGTCACCCTCTGAACAGAAGCTGTTATCACGAGCATGAACCAGGACATCAGACCAAAACCACCTGTAGACGGAACAGAGCATGCCTGAAGTTCTAGATAATGCCAGTTGTAGTCTGTGATTTTGCTTTTTGTTTGTTTGTTTGTTTGCTTTTTAGAGTTTTTTTTTGCTTTATTTTTTTTTACTCGTTTGAATTTGCATTGTTTTGAAAAGCTTAAGCCAGACTGAACTGGATTTCTGCATTTTCGTACAATATTTCTGAGACTATGCAGAGGTGACAAGAACAGAGGGAGTGGAGTGGCTGCACCTGATGGTGTTCAAGCATCTGTATGTTCTGCCTTCTCTCCTTTACAGACTTTACTCATCAGGCTTTCTTGCAAATAGCATATTCTGTACAACAAATGATTCCAAGAGAAACAGCTTGCTGAAGAGCATTGCTAATTATATCAATCTCTTGCATCTACATTTTGTTAAAATATCTGAGAAGTCTTTCAGTAAGGAACTTAGTGATGTTTAAAAGCAATGGCTTCCAGTTTTAAAGAGAGCTTAGCAGTTAAAAGCACGTATTATTGTACAGGACTGAGGTTCGAGTACCAGCACTGACATGGCGGCTAACAACTTATCTTAATTCTAGTTCCAGGGGATCCAATGCCCTCTTCTGAACTCTGTGGGCGTGAAGACTCCACACAGTGCACAGAGATACATAGAAGCAAAGCATCCATATATATCATATAAATATAAGTATATAAATAAGTAACTGTTAAGTGAAAACAAATGGTTTCCAATTTTGTTTGTTCACAAACATAATTTGCTTTTAAAAATGTATGCTTTGATAAATTTCTCTCTGTTGTTTCACCTGGATGAAGAGTCTAAGTGTTAGTTCAGTAATAATGGTTAAGTGTTGCTTTGAGCTTGTTTCCTTCATTGAACAAATGGAATAGAATTCCTACATAATCACCAAGATTGTTTCTTCACAAGGCCTAAGCCATCTTAATATATATTGCTGAACTTCAGAAGTAATATTGTAGCCGTTCAGATTTGTAACTTATTAAAGATGACAATTATTCTAGTTAATGAACAGGGTGCTATATAAAGTCAAGTGGAAAGGTGGAATTCTACACAAGTTACTCCAGAGTATCGTTCTTCATTCTGAAAATACAAATTAAAAATAATTTCAGATTATTGTCACTACACTTTACAATTAGTCTTATATAAAGCAGATAGACAGTTAAGCTGGAATGAAGAGTTTATATTCTATTTGAAATTTTTCCAATTATTTTACACACAGACAAACAGACACATGCACACACACACACACACACACACACACACACACACACAGAGAGAGAGAGAGAGAGACAGAGACAGAGACAGAGACAGAGAGAAAGAGAGAGACAGAGACACACACAGAGAGAAACAGAGACAGAGACAGAGACAGAGAGAAAGAGAGAGAGACAGAGACACAGAGAGAGAGAGCCTGTATATAAATACATCACAGAAAAATAAAACTAAAATCTAATAATTTTAATCAACCAAATAAAATTATACCACATTAGTTCTTTTACTAGTGGTTTACATAAGAGGTACAAATATGGCACAAACTGAGATTCTTGAGAAAAATGATTGCAACATACTATAAATAATATTATACTGGCTAGTTGAGTCTCAAAATTATTGGTCAAAATTTTATTTTAGTCAAAAGCATATTAATTATGACCTATCAGACTGACATAATTTTGGGTCATCTGCAGGCCCATACTAAGGAGTTAGAGAGAAATGTCAAAGACCTTAGTGGATATAACTATCTGAGACACCTGCACAGTAAGCAGAACTTTGCTCAGGAATAAACCTACACAAAGAGTAGAGAATGAAATTGAAAACATGTTTGCAAGAGGATCTGTTGGATGCTACTAATGGCAACCTGCTCATCTAAAAGACCAAAGTGAAACTCATAGAGGAATTAGCCTTGAAAATTAGAGTCTCCTGGTAAAGACAGGCTTAGTGGTAATTGCTGGAAATTGGGAGATTTGAAATGTTAGGAGGACTTTTCATTTTATACACATCTGCACTACTTGATTCTTTTCTTAGACAACTTGATCTTCTTAGAAAATTGTCAGTCTATTTTGTTGTCAGTGCAGTATGAATGTTTTAAATCAGTGCCCAAATTACTGTCCTCATTTAAAAACAGAAACAAAAACATCATGAGTCCATCATGAATCTACCAGCTTTCAAATCATGCAATTTATTGGATGGACCCTAAGGGAGAATCATGACATACTGTGCATCGTATGCAGATAGTTCTTGTATTTTGTATTATCACTGGCAGGGAGGTTATTAAACCTAGGCCCTTAATCATACTAAGCACATGCTACACCACCAAACTTCATCACCAGCCCTATAGAGACAATCTTATCTATAACATAAGCCTTATCCCCAGGTTAATCTATGCTTCAGAGTTTGAACCATGGAATTCCATTTTCCTTAATAGAATAAATTTTGTCTAAGTGGTCTTATCACATTACAACTCTTGATGTAACTGAATATTCAGACATCTATGAAGGAAAATGTTTATATATCTAAGGTTCTGAGTACATATTAGTCATGCTTCACTAAAAAACAACACTTCAGAGTTCAGCACAGAGTTCTCTATCAGGATGAAGGAGCTCTTTGCCCTGGACAGGAAAAGAGTTTCAAGAACCAGAAGGTAGGTAGGGAGAATGAGAGGTGGGACTAGACATGGGCATCTAAGAGAAACGAACATTAGTGACGTGGAAATAGAATATAGAGCCTGGAAGTATGCCTGAGTAGACTCGATCTTTCCTTATCCTTAATCTCCTTGATTTTTTTCATTGTTGTTTTGTGAGTCTTGTGTGTCAACCCTACTTCTAGAGTATTACAAGGAGCAGCCACCCTCTTTGCTCAAGCAAAACATGTCCCTCTGGCATTGTTTCTGTCCACCACATACTAAGATGGAGGGTGAATACCAGACTGTTAGGGAGGAAAAAAGACACAAGAAATGAGAGGTGTGAACTGAGAGTGTAGAGGGGGAAAAGGTTCAGTAAGGATCATTGTTTCCATTATCATTTTCTTCTGACAATTGAAGCTATTGCCTTGGAATTGATAAGGAGCTTAATCCAAGGCTAAGAGTGAAAACACTGAGAAATTAAACTGTAGGTAGTACTGGAAAGTAGAATCAGGGAAGGAACTGACTCCAACTGTTGAGCAAGCTTCACAGGAAGCCATCCTTGCATTCACCAGCCATGCTCTACTCTGTATGATGCTGTTAGTAATACCTTTAGTCTGGCCATATTTGAAAGGAACCAAGTCAAAGAATAATGAATGAAACTATTTCAACGATGGCTATCATTAATATTTATTGAACACTATTTAAGAAGTGTGCGTGTGAGTGTGTGTATATGTCTCCTACGTATAGAAAAAAGACTTCAGAAGTCACATAAGTAGTCAGGGTCCCTGAAGCCACAGTTTCAGATGGATATAAGTTGCCAAATTGTTGCTAGAACCTAAATTCCCAGATCTTCTATAAAGCAGTAAATACTCTTGGTGGTTGAGTCACCTTTTTAGGCTTGTTTTACATATTTTTATATATTTGATGTGTATTAATTGATCTAACTTTTGTAACATATAAATAATGTAACTGTTTTCATTATTTCATTCCATGTATGAAGAAGCTGAAGCACTGGGAGGTTGTGCAACTTGTTTCGGGTTACACAGGTGATTTTGTAGGAACAACTTATTTATATTCGACACATGTAAGTGGGCAAGAGGCTTCCATTATATGGCTATGGGAGGAATACCTTTGTCAAAATTCTAAGGCATGAGCTATACAGTTCTAGTGTAGGAATGCTAATTTGCATGCAAATAGAATTGTACCAGGACAAAAATACATAATTCCAAATTGAGATTAAACTTTTCATAGAAAAATTCAAGACTCAAAACATCATTGAAATATGTGTTGTCCAAGAAGCTTCTAAGCAAAATGGATAAATGAGCCTGAAAAAAAATAGACTCTTTTGCATTGTTCTGTTACGGTTTGGATCGAAAGTATCTCCTACAGGCTCATGTGTTTCTAGCTGGTGGTGATGTATGGGACGTTTATAGAAAGTTCAGGACGTAGGGCCCAGCAGAAGGAAGTGAGGTGCTGAAGTAGAGAAAGGAGGAAAGGTTTAGAAATATAAAGCCTAGTCCCACTTCCAGTCCTATCTCTATTTCCTGAACTATTCTGACATAAGTAAGCTCCCACAACCTCATGAGAATTAGATGTTTTGGCTGCCACGTCTTCCTAGCCATGTTAAAGAATGTATCCTTTAATACCGTGAGCTAACATAAATTCTTTTTTCCTTAAGTTATTTCTTCCAGGTGTTTTATCATACTGAGGAGAAAAACTAACAAACTTCTGTCCCAACTGGCCTTCATGCTTATTGTAGAGTCATGGTCTCAGTTGGTATTGCTATAACACCTGTTGCTTGAGTCATGTAAAATGACTGGAAATGACCAAGATGAAGTGAGACAATAAGTTTTCTCTATTTCATATTATTTGAGCTTTGGTGAAAATGGATTCTCTCTTTCATAAACTTTAGTTTGAATTTTGCTCTTTGTATTTTGAAATTCTATTATCTTTAAACCTTTAAGGCACTATCAAATGATTTTTTAACATTTTATAGTTTTTAAAATTTAGCTGAAAATTTTAAGTTCAAATAGAAATATAATAATAATATAAAACTAATGTGGTTCATGTAAAGTGTATGTGGATACATATGATCACACTGAATAAATAAAGTATTATTCTTTGTTGCCTGATAGAACCAAAAAGCACCAATGACAAAATATTTACTAAGCACGAAACCAGAGAGGAATTGCTTCCAGCTCACTATGGTACATCACTGGAGCATCGTTTCATTAGAACTGTTGAGACTGATCCTAAATACTATTACCACAGAGAACTGGAGTATCATTAATCTTTTGTATATAACTCTTGTCTTAGGTAGGGTTTTTATTGCTGGGGAGGAAAAACTATGACCAAAAAGCAAGTTGGGAAGGAAAGGGTTTATTCAGCTTACAATTCCAGATCATCATTGAGCTGGATCAGATTACAATTGAGCTCATCACTGGAGAAGTCAGGGCAAGAACTCAAGGAGGGCTGGAATCTCTATGCAGGCACTAATGCAGAGGCCATGGAGGGTGTTGCTTACAGGCTTTTTTGTGGCCTACTTTCTTATAAAATCAAGGACTACCAGCCCAAGGATAGAACCACCTACCATGGCCTGGGCCCTTCCCCACTGATCACTAACTGAAAAAAAATGCCTTATAGTTGAATCTCGGGGAGGCATTTTCTCTACTGAGGCTCCTTACTCACTGAAGACTTTAACTTGTGTCAAGTTGAACACATAAAAGCAGCCAGTCTCAATCCCTTATGAGATAAGACCTATTAACATTCCCTCATAGTGGGAAAGGGAATTTTTATGTGTCTCACAGGCTTTAACCCTTCCCGAAATCTTTTTTTTTACAAGTCTCCTTTGCTCACTGAGATTATGTAAGAGATAAACAGTTGACTGATGGTGACTTGGGAGAATGCTTTTTGCTAATGTGTCTACCCCTCTATTCCCTAAGGCACTGTTCAATGGTACAGCCTTCCTAAGTTGTCCATGTGGTATGCAATGGGAGGGACTCTTGACCAGTGTACATGCCCATAAATTGCTCAGGACACAAATTAATGATGGAGCTGTGTTTGTGTTACCAGTGTTTCTATAACCAATCTTAATAAACCAATTGACTCATTGAGCTAGACTTGGCTGGAATCTTAGCTCTATGGATATTTCTCCATCACAAGGAAATTTCCCAATGTACATATTTTGAAAATTCTTCCATTGGCTTATGTCTTTCTCTTTTACCTTGCAAAGGAGATCCATAGACTAGACATTGCCAAATTTATCTACTAATTACTTTAATGATTTGTTACTCGATAGTATTATTAATTATACTTTATAACCAACATTAGAAAAGTTGCTAATAATATTCACTGTTATATGCTTTTGTCCAAGGTTCATTGTGTTTAAAATATTCACAGGAGGTAGTGAAAGTTGTCTTGTATATTAATTTTGGTGATTAATGGGAATTTGAGCATGGGGCTAATGTAACACTGAGAAAATGTACTTTGCTGAGAATATGACTTACTGGTAGCACTTCCTTAGCATGCAGATGTCCCTTGATTTGATCCTCACCAGGAAAACCTAAACAAACAAACAATATAAAATTAGGCAGGGATTGAGGGTGAAGGAAGAATGTAACTTGTCCATTAACCAGTGTTGGTGAAAACTTATCGTAATTCCTTAATTTAACTGTTGCGTTTTCAGAAGCACTGAATGAATTGCTTGCTTCTCGCTTCCCCATCCATTGCCAGAGCCTTCCATTCAATCAATGTGCACTATCTGGTCATCTGTTTAGTGAGAGGTATACTATTTTCATTTATTTGAGAAACCAATGTGAAAATAGTCTCCTTATTGCCACCCAAGAAGTAGAATCTGAGATGAAGATTAAGACAGAGCAGAGACAGAGGGAATGGCAAACCAATGAATGGCCCAAGATGAGACCCATGCCATGGAAAAGAGCCAACCTCCTGATACCATTAATGATACTCTAGCATGCTTACAGAAAGGAACTTAGCATAAGTGTTTCCTGAGAGGCTTCATCCAGCGGCTGATGGAAACAGATGTAGAGATCCAAATCTTAACATTAAGCAGAGCTCAGGGAATCTTGTAGAAGAGTGAGGGATAGGGTTAGGGAGATGGAGAGATCAAGGAAACCACAAGAAGACATACAGGGTCAACTAATCTGGGCCCATGGTAACTCACAGGGACTGAACCACCAGCCAAAGAGCATACAGAGCATGGACCAAGGTCTCCTACACATTTGAAGCAGATGTGCAGCTTGATCTTCATGTGGGTTCCCTAATAATTAGAGCAGAAGCTGTCTCTGACTCTGTTGCCTGCCATTACATCCTCTTCCCCTAGCTAGATTGCCTTGTTGGGCCTCAGTGGGAGAAGATGTGCTTAGTCCTGCTGCAACTTGATGGTACCCATAGGAGACCTCTCCGTCTCTGAGGAGAGGGTAGTGGATGGATGGGAATTGTGAAGGTGGGTCTGGGAAGAAAGGAAGAGACTTGTGATCCCAGGGTAAAAATATTAATTCAATATTTTATTAATGTAAAGTAAATTACATTAATAAAGTAAATTAATCAATGAGGAAAAATCCAGGAAAAATTCAGTTATATATCTTCTTAAATCTACCCCCCACAAAAAAGAATAAGGTTTGGGTTCATACGAAAATTTGGTAGAAAGCAAAACAGCTCAGAGCCATTCCCAATTGCATTGGCCCCAGAGTTGCCCCAAATTGGTGCCATCTTCATCGTCATGTGTTTACCAGTAGCTAATTGCATACCTCCCTGGGTATTGGCTGAGAGATGGGACAAAACAATTCTTGAGCATAGAAGATGGCCAAGTGCTGAAGCACTAGTATGTTTCATTCTTTAAAACGGTTGTGGGAAATATCTACTCTACCAGATGGAGGTTGTTGCAAGTGGACCTCAAACTCACATAGTCTCTAGAAGGCTCTAAATGTAAATGAATATATGTATCTATGACTGTAAATGTATTTTAAAGCATAAAGAACTAATAGCAGATATAATGAACAGGCACATTTGAAGAAGAAAGAAACAGCAAGATGTTTCTGCCAGTAGAAGGAGAAAAGGTTGGCCAGTAGAGCAAATGTGGAGGGGAGGACAAATTGAGGAATGGATGAAAAGCTCTAAAATACTTCTCTGCTCTTTGCAGCTTTAAATAGAACCATTGTTCTCACTGTAGGCTAATTCTCAGTGATGTCATGCCTCCTAAGGATTGGTCTTCAGGTTCAGAGAAGAACAAACACAACAATATCCTTGCACTATTTCTACTTTCTCTGGTAGCAGAATATTTAGCTTTGACTTGTGACTTGGGTTGATTGGCTGGTTTATACAATAAGACCAAGTGAATCTCGTCAGGGTTCTGGCTCTTGAGATGGGGTAAATAAGAGCTTGGAGAACAAACCCTTTGGGAAAGCTTTTTAAGTGAGAAGCATTTCTTAAAGTGAGAGCTTGAAGTGTGAACTGTATGAGCCACAGATAAGTGTGATGTTACCACACTCCTCCATATTTGTGATTGGCAAAGCCTTCTGGAGACTGGCAGCCTTTAGCAGCTCTATTTTTATTAGTGCTTATAGCTCCTGACAAATCTATATTGCCAACTCTCTACAAGAGATTCTGAAATTCATTGGGTACATTTTTGGGAGTTATAAAGCCTGGAAAATGTTTTTAATATGAAACACCAAGAAGTCCTTATATAATCTGCAGAAAATTCATACTATTTATATATCGACACCATGACATTAACTTCCAAAATGAAGAAAAATACATGTCTTCCACAGGGATCTGTCTTTTTGCAGGCTGAAATGGGAATTGCTAATTTGTAAGGCAGTATTCCCGCTGTAGAGTCGAGCCTTGAAGCGAGAGTATCATGACAACATCCTCAACATTTGGTTAAGTTCAGTTGGAGTCAGAATTAGAGTGTTTATATGTTAAGAGTTTGCAAAAATAGCTGTAACTGCAAGCTCATATTCTCATGGCACTCCAGTTAATGAGTTTTCATGTAATAAACCCAGAAAGAAAGAAATTTAAAAAGGAAAGAAAAGAAAAGAGCGTGGAGAAATGGTAAAAGTCTTTACCTTGCACTGAGCAAATTTAAAAATTTAACTGTTCTCCTGAGATTACACCAGAGTTTTCCTTAGAGGCACAAAAGAGTTCTGCCTTGCATTTTAGCACTTCCAGTAGCATGGGGGAAAGTGACAAAATTCTTTGAAAAGCTGAAAAGATCCAGCTTTATTTGCAGTACTTAGCTTAGTTTGGAAAAGGCAAAGGCAGATTTCAAAATAGTCTCCTCATTGGACTTTTAATTTTTTTTTTTGAAAGAGGGGGAAATAATTGGCTTCTTCTTCCAAATGGCTGATAAATGGTGTCAGGCTAATGTTTATATAGAATGTGGAAACATTTTCAACAGGCATCCCCCATGTCAATGTTTCTTCGCTTCATGCTTCATAATGTAAAGTTGCTGCTTTTGTTGTGAGTTTAAACACAAGCAGTTTAAATCCATTATACATGCAGACTAGCCTAGATTCGAACCGATCGAAACTGAAAGTTCTCAGAGCTGTAGATAAAAATACCATTTTATTTGCATCATTTAAGAGACCCCTCTTTTCAAAATAACCTTTCTTCTGGGACTCTGCCATTAGTATGCATCTGCTAAACAGCTTCTCCCAGGAGCTCAGGCCATACATTTCAGGATCACAACAGATTCTATCTATTTCTTTCTGTAGACTTTCTTCAAGCCATCAGATGCCTCACTATTTACTACAAAAACACAAAATCCCCTGCTCAATTGGGTGAGAACATAGCAAAAGGTGACACAGTTCAGTGCTCTAAGAGATCTTGTAAGTGTCACCAGTGACCTGCTGTTCCTGAGAATCAGCTGAATCCCTGGCCACTTGCAGAGTCTTGCTCATCTCTCCCAACATTCAATGCTTGTAACAATTATGGCTGACATTCTGAGCTCTTTCCCCTCAAACCCATTGTCTACCTACTACGTGCCATTCCACCCAGCCAGTTCTTATGCTGAGAGCCTGCGCTTTCTATCACTGACCTTGAGAATTTAATGGAATATGAAATTAGAGCAGCGAGGGGCCACACCCCCTGCTTTCGCTTTTCCAACTCAGTTTTTCAAGTTTTGTTGAGTATTTTGGAAACCCCTTGTCATTGTCTTTTCTGTGTTCCAGCCATCCCTGCATTCACTCTCCTCCTTGTGCACCATTACCTGCCAGCATCATCACTATCTGGTTGAGCCCACTCAGCTCCTGGCATTAAGGCCCCAAGCTCCATTCCACCACTTCACCACTCCACCTTTCCCCATTCTTCCCTCTTTTGTCTTGTTCCAGTTGTAAACTCTGGGTTGTTCTGGTCCAGCCAACCTTTTCAATATATCTGTGGATCTCGTTTTATTTTGTTTTGTCAGAGACACTGATGATATTTCCTTTCCCTGCAACTGTAGGTCTGTAAGTTTATTTTTTTTCCCTTCATGTGCTCTATCACATTTATTAAGTTTCTTATTTTTCAGAAATGTAATATTCCTTGTATCTCATTTTCTTTTTTCTGTGTGTTTGATTTTTATTTTCCCCTTTCACAGGAAAATTTAGTAAAGGATATAATACCTGCTGATTTCATTTCTGACCTCCCAGATTTCTTACAGTAGTCATCAATAGCATCCTTTTTGATAAATACACTGTGTAATGTTCATAGCTTTGGCCACTGGCAATGTTTTACACAGTTCATAACTGAGTGTTCTTAGATTTTCCAGGGCAACATTCTTGCCTGGGTTTCTTCATGTGGTTATGGTTGTTCCTTTACAGTTTCTTTTTGGTGCCAAAGATATTACTGGTTTCTTAAATCCCAGGCTTCCGTCTCATTCCAGTTTCTCTTACTGTGTTTAATAATTCCTGTTGCACCAACAAGGAAATAGATGTTGATATTTCCCACATGGTCAAAATCTTGCCTGGCTTTCAGCTTGTATGTTTGTAAACGTAGTCATTATTTCTTTAGTACATGTACTGTTGCATTCATATCAGCTTGTACAAAATCGAACTAAATGTCCACTATGGAAAACCTTCTATGCTTCCCATATATGGAGAAAGCAGTGCTGCTGTCTGTGAGATCTATGCTCCCATGTTAGGAAGTGAAAGTCATGGGAATTCAGGAGGTTAAAGAGAATTTAAGGACTTGAAGACTGATAAAACATACTTTATTCACTCTGGAGGCAGGCTAATACAAGGACCACTAGGTATGCAGATGTAACCAGGCACATGTCAACACACACGAAATACACACAAGTAGACATAGACACACAGGCATACTGCTGTACAATCTATATGGAAGTTGGCACATATAGGCTCTAACAAAAGTCCCTAACATGAAGGCTATGTTTATATGGAACCACACAAAAGAAGCACTCTGCCAAAGAGAATTCTGTGACAGATTATTTCATTGCTATTTGAGGTTCCCTGAATATCCAGTCTGAGCAATTCCATGCTAATCTATAGCCCCTTCTAGTGTCAGCCATATGTTAGATGACATATACCACTTATTCACATCAGTATCTTGCTGTATAAGCCTAAACTGACCCTAATAGCCTCTGTTTCCGACACTGTCAACCCAGATAACTATGTCAGAATCTAGGAATCATACAAGAAAACTCAGAACAACCTGACTCTCATTTCAGCATGGATCCTCGGCATGTATCAGTCCCCAGGGTTCACTGATTCTATTCTTTATGTCTCTCAAGGCTATACCATAGCTCAGTTGAACAGACTTTGACCAGACTACAAGTATGGTTATCCCTGTATCTAGTCACTCTCAATACTACAGAAAGAATAATCTTTCTAAAACCAGACTGTCTGATTGTGTCATTACCATTCTTCAAGCTCTTTAATATATTCCCAAGGCTTCCCTGACAGTATTCTTCTCTTCCATCAGTTCCCAAGCTTTTTGTACAAACCTGTTATCCATCTTCCATTTCCCATAAGGCACAAGACTACTATATTATTTCTCTTACCTAATGGTATTTGGTGGGTCTAAGGTACCGTTCTTGATTTGTTATTGTTTATTATTATTATTATTATTATTATTATTATTATTATTATTATTGTTTTCTCTTATTTCTTTTCTATGCTGGTTAGTGTTTTGGTCAACTTGTCTGGGAAAAAGGAACTTCATTTGAGAAAACACCTCTATCAGAATGTCTTATGGGGAAACTGTAGGGTGTTTTCTTGATTAATGATTGAAGTGGGAGGGCCCAGCTCAGTGTGGGGGAAGCCATACCTGGGCAAGTAGTCCTGGGGGGGCATAAGAAAAGGAGATAAATGTGAGGTTGTAAGCAAGCCAGTTCGAAGCATTCCACCATGCTGTGTATTTCAGGTCCTGCCTCAAAGTACCTGCCCAGCTTGAGTGCCTGCCTTGCTTATCTCAGTGGTAAGCTGAAATTGGGATATGTCAGGAAAATAAACCCTTTCTTCCTCAAGTTGATTTTGATCATGGTGTTTAATAATATCAAAGTAAAGCAAACTAGGACAACTTCTATATTTCACTAACATATTTTGTGACTCAAAGGATATTAATTTTCTTTGGCAAGATTTTCCTCATCCATATGTACCTTCTTCTTATAAGGCTGGGATAAAGTCTTTCCTTTTACTATAGAGACAGCTGAAAGCATTTCTTCCACATACCTATGTCATATAACTAGCCTTCAGTACGGATCCATAGGTCTTTCATGCATGAATCCAGAAAATGACCAACAAAATTATTTGGGAAAAATTGCATTGCTAAGAACATGTATAGACAACATTCATGCTATTATTTCCTAAGTAGTATACAACTGTTTATACAGCCATAGTATGCAAGCTACTATAAGCTATCTAGATACAGTTGTAGAACATGCCAGAAGGTATGCATAGGTTATAAGCAAATACCATGCAATTTGACATTAGGGGTTTGTGGATCTGAATTTTTTTCAACATTGATAGGGATCTTGGAGCAAATTTCTCATAGATACTGAAGACCAAACACATCATAATTTCATATAATTGTTTACCTTCTCTCCACTGTGAACTCCAGTATGTTTTTGTCTCAATTAGTCAACACTATTTTTCTAGACATGTAGGCTATATAATAAAATTTTGTTTCACAGATATGGAAAAATCACTAAATATTCACTGCATTTAAAGAGATATATATGCATTTACTTGCTCAGAAAATTTTAAATAAAATGTGTAGAGAATACTACTCCTTACCCTTCTCAAAAACATTATTCACAAGAGCATTGCTCTAGTATCTGACTTTTTACATTAAGGAAGTTTCAACAGTAGAGGATATATATTAAGACAAAAAGAGAGTTTAAAATCAGATCATCTGTGGCCCTAATGCCAAGATAGGATGGTTGGATGTCAGTTAACATCTGTGTTTCAAGGGACTTTAGACTTATTACATAGTAACTTGAACTGAGAATAATTAATACAAACAAGGTTGTTGGGAAAATAATAAATGAGTACTGTTCCCTATCTGTCTTCTAATATTGAATTGCTGCCATTTTTCATTACTTTGCAGTATTGCTGACAGTCCTCTATAGGATTCATTGTGGCTGATCATCCTCTATAGTTCTTGGGATAAATAATTACATCTACATTCAGGAATCACAATATTGGCTATTGTGGTCAACTGCAGTTCTGTCATGCAGAGAATTTAAAGTGATGTTAAACAACCTGTCCAAATCTATTTGTTTGTAAAAAGTGACCATGTAGAATCCCTGTCTTAATAACAGAACCTAGTGAATACTAAAATATTCTGTCTGCTTTTGCTTATAAGAACTTTTGATGTTATCATAATATATGTCTATTTACATACTACATAATTATATATACTTTTAACCATCTTCCAAAAGTACATTATTGCTGTGATGGCTCATGTTCATTGTCAATGTCATTTGACTGAGAATTATCACAGTAAGGTATCTGTAGGCTTGTCTCTGAAGATATTTCTAAAAGGTGAAACTGTACTTCATCTTAGTCAAAAGCCTGAGAGAGGGAGGATAAGAGTAACTGAGGAAAGACATTTCTTTGATGTGTTGGACTTTTGTTTGGCAGGTTCCTCCAAAATCTTTCCTATGTAAACATTTGCATCAGAAAGAGGAAGGACTTAGAAACCTATGTCGTAAAAGGGCATGGACAAAAGGCTGTATGGGGGAAGAATAAAATCTTGCAAAAATAAAATAAAATAAAATAAGAGTCCCAACCATCAATATAGAAAGGAAGTGAACAACAAAGATTTGGATTTTGGAGTTGCCACAAGCTGCATAGAGAGCTCCAACATCAAGGCTTTTGCTAGTCCTTACCTATGTTGTTCACTTTGCAGTGACATCCATGTTGTTGGCTTTGCAGTGACAATTTCAGTAGCTCACCAAACTGGACACTGAAACAATCTTTAATTTTTCTGGGGTCTTTTTCTGAGGTAAGTGTGTGTGTGTGTGTGTGTGTGTGTGTGTGTGTGTGTTTGTGTGTGTGTGTTTTCTCATCCCAATAAACATCTGTCATACATCAGTGTCACTGTCCCATGACCTGGGGTCCAGAACTGAATAAAAAGGAGGAAATCAAGCTGAGCACCGGTGTTCATATGTTCCCACTTCCTGATTGGGATGGTATTTGGGTAGTCACTTCATGCTTCTGTTGTCATGATTTAAAGTACAATACAAGGTATCCTATAGGTATAAGCCAAAGAAAACCCTCCTTGCCCTACACTGCTCCATGAAAGTCAAAAGCAACAAGAAAAGGGATTATTACATTACCAAACAATATTTTCTGAAGCTTCAAGCTGCATTGTTTGTAAGATGGAAAACTATGTACCTGATAGGATTTTCATGATAACTGAATGACTTAAGCAAACAGTGATTCACCTTCACTTACTTTGTTTTTTAATATGTCAAAAAAAATCCACTATTTCATATCAAATGGAAGTGGAAGAATGAGAGTCTTCCTTACAGACGGAGTCCACAGGATTCATCCTAAGTTTATGATTGCTATGGAACCTCCTGGATACCTAAGGTGATGATGCAGGGATTTTTTTTTTTCAAACGACTGAGATACAAGTATTGTATACTTGTGAGCTCTTAACAAACATCTCTTCATGCCAATAGAGCATCAATAGAATAAATGGTACCATCCACATGTAGCTCAGTGAACTAATGAATTGATTGTGGTTACTTACAGGAATGTGCAGTAAGAGGTGATAGAGCACAGATGACACAAAGGCATCTGCATTACAGAAAAGCCCACAACAGGATAGGTGATGGTGCACAAAAGATGTACCAGCGTAATTTTCGGATTGCAGTCTCCTCCCCCTAGAAATTGTTATGCTTATGTGATCATGAGGAAGAACTTTGTATGCCCTTTAAGTTTTAGGAAGTTCTTGAACTTTGAGATCTTCATTTATTTACATTCTCTTAACAATCTTCCCTCCTCGTCTATGGGAGAATGGTTTACTTTGAAGGTTACTATATACCACATGCACACATTTGTTAGGACCTGAGCTACTTCCCATAAATTGGCCCAGTTATGCCTGACAAATACCTAGTGTCTACTGATCACTGAAGCTTTGTATTAATTACTCTGGTGAACAAAAAGCAGGAATGATGCCATGATCATTTGTGTATGAATTTCCTTAGCCTTCAGAACTGAAGATTGGGGCACAAACTATTCCTTTAGGGATATGAAAATTTTTAAGCAGAGATAAGTTTCCACAGCACTGAATTTATTTACTCCAAGCCATGAGATACATGCTATTAAGTCCATAGGAGGGATAAGTCAAAAGTTTCCTCATGAGATTTTAATACACTCTCAGATGAGAGTTACTCCTGTCATTCAGAATGTCTGGCAGTCAAAGATACCATACAAAATGAGCGGCTACTGTAAGAACCTTTTGTTTTACAGAAGATGATCAGTTCCACAGAACATATTACAAGCTGTGGATGACACTGAATATATTAAACACACAGTAAGGCTTCTAGTGATAAAACATGCCCATAACTATTTCACAAGTATTAACTTCTAATCTGATCTGATTGTTTCATTTTCTTGCTTCTCTGGAGAAAAAATTTTAAAATTGATATCTATTACTATTCATAACTCAAAGAGGTAGGCTTTAAATTTGTGTCTCGGGTTTATTGAAATGAATAAAAGAAAAAATATACAATGGAAGTACTGAAAAAAATCTAAGAAAATTTACCCTAAGGGCTATTAATTTTCTTTCATAATTATTTCCCATCCTATAAATATAAGAAAACAAAAATATTTAGAAATGTTGTACAAACTGCTAAGGTACTTAGCAAAAATAAAACAGCTTTATGTAATTATTTATATATGCCAGTCTCTACACATGAAACTTTAAAAAAAGTCCTAAAAATATTCTAATCTTTGATTTTCCAAAATTTTATTATAATATGTTTTCATTAAACAAATACAATTGAACACCTCTTGCTTGACTATATATCCTTAAATTTATGCACTTTTGTTTGTTTATTTAAGTATGTACACACAAACACACACTTTTCTAGAAGCATAGGTGTAGAGATTAGAAGAAAACAAAGAGGAGTCAATTTTTGCCTTCTACCATGTAGGCCCTCAGAATCAAACACAGGTTTTCAGGCTGAATAGGAAGCATATTTATCCATTGAGCCATCTTGCTGGCTCAGTTATCTAAATGTGATCTTCTACTTTCATTAAATTAATCTGAATTTTATCAATAATAAATTACCATTTGTTTAATGAAATTTGATAATGTTGGTGGTCAATGAGGGATCCATTTAAAATATAATACTGGAAATAAATAATAAAAATTAATTGATATGATATTTTATGAAGATAGACACATACACATTTGATGAAAAATACAGTTGCAAACTAATAATGTACCAAATAGTATTCCCAGCATTTTAAACCATCAACATTAGGAAGAAAAAACTGTAATGTGTTTGTACTTTTAGTAGGAGTCCGTAAAACTTCCAAACATTCTGATCTATACTTTTAATTTATCGAGGGAAGAAGACTTGTAAGTGTCGATGCTTGTGTGGTCCTCTATTCCCTGGGTCTTAACAGTAGCTTCCTGACAGAGCAAGTCATAATAGTGAACATGGATACTCACCACCAAAAAGTGCAGTTACCAGAATGAAATAAGGCTCCCCAAAGAGATAACTATGCAGTACAGATGCAGAAAAACTTTAATGTTATTTATATCAGAAGCAGCTGCCAATCTCCAGATGGTCTATAACTTCCCCTGAGCAAGAAGAACCAGGCACAAATCAGCAACCATTATTAGTAAACATAGTTTGAGTGCTTTTCCCTTGAATGGCTATTAATTGGAATAGTGCAAAAGTACATTTTTACAGAGCTTAACTCAATGTGGAAATATCTACTTATGTGAAAAGTATGTGCAAAATTTATTGAGGAATGAACAAGACAGTTCCTTCAAAAACATTTTTGTTGTTGAATTTATAACATTACAAGCAAGTTATGTGTAAGAACAGAGAATGTAAAAGAAAAAGGTTTTGTTATTTAGAAACTAAAAGAAAACACAATGCCTTCACTAGCGTGTCAAATCATAAAAAGGTAAAAGGGCAGACCTGGAAAGCTAAAAAATGTAGCCAGCTGTCCCTAGGTTTTCACTAGTTTCCAACAAGGGATTTCTCATCATCACATCTGCATATGTCTTTGTCATGATACCGATGTGGTTTCTGCTGGCAATATTTATTGATGGAAGACTTCTCTCATCCACTTCCCTACAAATTTCTACAACTTATGAATGCAGTTTGACTTTCATGAAATTACTCCAGAACTGGTTTTGGTCTGTATATCCACTGTAAGCATCTGTCTATCTTGGTGTCTATCTATCATGTCTCTCCCCAACAGCCATATGTGATGTCAAAGGAGAGAGGTTAATAAGACTGTAACATACCATATGGGGCTGATTATTTAACTACTGTGAAAACTAGCTTTCTGGGCAGGGGACCACATATTACAGATTTGAGAGTCATTTGGTAAAGGATGGAAGTTTACATTCTGCTCCAGTAGTTCCAAGAAGATGAAATGGCCAAGCCATTCAGTGATGTGGCAGATTGATGTGCTAGTAGTCTGAGGTATATGTAGAAACTTAATCATCTTGTATGCCCACAAGTCAAGCTTGGAGACCATTTTCCTCATCAGATCTATGTACATTTTTTTTCTTATCCACCCTTAGAAGGTCAAAGTCACTGAAGGTATCAAGCTCTAAAAAGAAAGGTAATAAATAACCTGTGAAGGACATTGAATTCTCTTTCAATTCCTCCATTTCTTTAAGAGTCTGGATAAAACATCCCCAAACCAGAAAGTGAAGTTAATGTATCTATATATTAGTTCATCAACTGAAGTTCAAGATACTGACTACATAGTTCTACCAATGTAAATCTTAGTAAACTTTCCAGAGTCTCCCATTCTTACTTATATGCTCCTGTCTGCATGCATTTGTATGTGTCTACGTGTGTCTGTGTAGGTATATAAGGGAGTGTTTGTGTATCTATGTGTGTGTATAGGTGTATATATGTCTATATGTGTGTGTGTGTGTGTGTGTGTGTGTGTGTGTGTGTTGAGTGGAGGCACTGGACAAGAGAACCCAGATATAGCAAAGGAGCTATAGGACTTCACATTTTAACTCATAGATGAAGCGAGAATTGGAAGTTCCACATATTTATGGCAAAGGAAAATGATTCAGTCTTTGTTTATATCTTCAAATAGACAGCAGCATGCATATTTAAAAAACCTGTCTATAAATACATATACATTTATACATATATATACTTACATATATTAATTTTACTCCTGGGTGTCTCTATAAAGGATCATTTCCCTCAAGTGTCTACTTGCTGAATATTCTCTTAGTCTGATTTCTGATTAATATTTACAGTTCACAGGGAATTGAAGAATGCACTGATAATATCTTCAACTATGTCTGCATTTTCCTGTTTCCAGAAACATAAAGAACTCTGCACAGAGAACTTTTGTCACTTAGACTGTAGAAATGTTTTCTCTACTAGGAGATAATAGTGCCTGATGCAGAACAAATGAACCCAGGAATACAATCAGAGGCTGGATTGCTTTTTGCTGCATATGATGCCTTAAGTTTTGCTTTACTGAATTAAACCCAGTGCTTCAAACACTTGCAATCACAGGGAACATTGTTTCCTTTGCCAATGATTAGCTGATCTGTTCTCTTGTACTTGTTCTAGGTACTAACGATATGGTCACAGAAGCCCAGGAGGTCGTAAAGAAAAAGCTTCATGAAATTTCACAGAAAACACTTAGGCTGGGTTAATACAATTTGCGTTAAAAGACACAAATATTCAAGTTTTTTTCCTAGTCTAAAACTACAATTTTGCACAAGTGAAGTACATTAGAAAGTGTATTATATAAAGGCTTTTTTTTTAAATCACTGTTAGGTAAATTGTAATTTCTGTTTTAATGTTGAAGTGGTACATGCTTTTCCTAGATTAGAGCCAGGCAAATATCCTTGTAGGCTTGTGAACCAGAGAAATACAGTGTTTCTGGGGTGAGCTTTTGAGGGACATCTGTGAAGTGGCAGATGTCTCACACTTGGGCAGGGCTTCGTAAGTTAATGCTTTGTTTATGAAGCAGCCTTTCTGAAAAAGAGATTTTTCTCTTTGTAGTTGCTTCAGTAGAGTCCAGAAACATGGCATTTCTCTGGTTCACAAGCACAAACAAGTCCACATGGATGATCTACCTACTTCTAATCTGGGAAAAGCATGTACCACTTCAACATTAAAACGCTTCCCTTTAATTGATGCACAATTTATATTTTAACCTAAATAATTTTCCTCCCTTTTCATGATTGCAGCAGAGTTCATGAGCTAATTCTCCTGTCCTGTGGCTTTCTTGACTGATATCAGTCACAATGAAGCCCTTGTTCTTTTGCCAAAGGCCAGTTCCAGAAGACAGGGAACAGTTAAGATTCTGAAGCCATCATCAGGACTATAAACATTTGTTCTTCTCTTTCATTCCTGAAATCACACTGGACCTGAGGCCTTGTTTCTAGTGATGCCGCAGTTGTTAGAGTTATTTCAACTACAAACAGACCACTCAATTCTCCTGACTTTGTGCAAGCACTGTAGTTTTATACTATATCTTGAACTTTTCTTTTCCTTTTCTTTGATCTTCCACCAGGAAAACCTTAAAATGCAAAATGAATTTGCAGAGTATGGTAGTTTTTAACTTCATTATTCTAAGAGAACTGTCAGACTCTTTACCTCAATGAGAGTAATGGTCCCCAGTATAGCACTGACCCATCTTAACAGGCTTGTGGGACTGCAGATGGAGGCAAACATGAATATTTCTGATGTCATGTCTACATGTATGCTGGTAGAATTTTGTAATTAAATGTCAAGAAAGTGGGATAAGAAGTATTACACAAGCTGGAAACTACTTTAGAAGGCATGTGTTGGGAATTTTAACTTGTATTAGGCTTGTTTTTTTTTTTTAACTGATAATGGTATCATTGTGTCAAGTGGTAAAGTTTCTATAAAACAGATGAAATGCATTTTCATTTATATGAGGAAAATATAAAATATGTTTTATATGAAGAACTTCCTTTATATTTTCATCAGATTGTGTTGAAAAATTTTTTGCAAAGATGTCAAGAAGAAGAAGAGGAAGAAGAAGGAGGAGGAGGAGGAGGAAGAAAGAAAATAGCATTATGGATATAATACACATAAGTCCATGTATAAATATGCACACATGAAACTCCTTCATTTCTGTAGAAAATGCTTCCTCTGAGAGCTAAAGAGGAACAAATTAATGAAAACCCCAAGATTAGGCATGAAAAGCCCTCTTTTGAGTTACTGCTCAAGATACTGCCAAACCATTACAATTACTACTAGTATTGGTTGTCCCTCCAGAAGTAAAAAGTTAGTCCTCATTGTTGAAGACACTGTGCACTTCAGATATAGAGCCCAAAGGACCCTGAACTGGAACTGACCTAAATACCTTCTTCTGAGGACTAGATTTCATGCAAGTTTCTAAGGCAGAGAAGCAAGCAACAGTCCCATCCAGCATGATTCTGCAACAATGATGAGCGTACCATGATAACCCTAAGGCTGTAGTAGCAGGACCCACATCCTGTCAGCAACCAGAAGTTCTTTAACTGACCCTAAGACACTTGCTCAACAAGAGGAAAATCATGTTTAATACTAGGAATCTAGCCAAGTACTCAGGGGTAGTAAAGTCATGGATCTTGGAAGATAATTTATAGTGTTACTTCTATAAAACAGCAAAATCCCTAACTATATTCTCAATATTTACCCCTGTACTCACAGATAAGTTTAGTTATCACTCCTCATCAAGGACACTTCTCTTTGCAACAGACTGAGACTACTACAGAAAATGCCGTTTGGTGCTCATTTCCGACAGATATGTCTATAAAATCATTTCTGCACCTAAGGCTTAAGGGATGATTACTGAAGAGCAGGGACAAAGATTGTAATAGCCCGAAGATATAGACATTTGCTGTGAGACTATGTCTCCTAATACTGTCAGAAGCTACATCCACAAAGTCTCACTAACGTGACAAAATGAGCATGAGCTAAATGAAAACAAAGTGAAGTGGAAATTATGTAATTATGAAATTATATTATGGTCTCACCAATAGAAGACATTTTTAAAAAGGAAGAAGAAATGCTTTAAATGGCCGCAGGGGCCCTGTGAAGAAGGACACTCCAACAGCATAGGTGAACATGGCCCATAACCAAACTACAGGATTGCTGCTCCAGACAGAGAAGAGATGCTGCAATACTCATTAATTTGCAAAGGTCTGTTGGCTACTGTTTATGCCTTTTGCACCTGTTTGCATATTACAGCTTGCTGCTAATCTTTAGACATTTTGTTTCATTTGCTGATTTTTTTTAATAGAGCTACAGAAATCTGATAACGTCTTGTTCAGTGATCCATATCATTTTCTCACAAATGAAAAAAGACTAAGTTAAAGGTGTTGGTGATAGACAGGCAAACTATTTGTTTTCCTTGCTGTCCTGTGTGCTCAACGTTCAATGTCACATATTACAGTAAGACATGTTGTTGTTGTTGTTGTTATTCTTCTTTTTATTATTATTATTTTAGGATTTTTATGAGTATTAGGGGAAAGTCCCACTGATGATATTTGGGCAGACTTAGGGGCAGGTGTTTATGACAGCAGATAGTTTGCATAACAGATTTGATCAAGTCTGATTTCCTAGTTTCCCACTTGAGAAGTTTTATTTGAAGGCAGAAAGGAAACCAGTTTCATCTCTCCTGAAATAAATGACACAATCAGGTTGTTCCAGTGGCCAAAGGGTAAAACAAAATGGATACCTCCCTTAACACTCAGTTTTCATTAAGAAAAATGGACATGAAATTTTATATTTCAATATTTAATTTTAATTTTATTTTTCTTTAAGATTACAATTCTCCTAACTCCTCCTTGGAGGATTGTGGAAGCCTGACAGGGTGCATGGACTGAGCACATCAAAGGTGAGTCCTTAGAATGTTGTGTCATTGGACTAGCCTCAAAATACCCTTGTTTTCTATCCATCCTCTCTCTCTCTCTCTCTCCCTCTCTCTCTCTCTCTCTCTCTCTCTCTCTCTCTCTCTTTCTCTCTCTCTCTTACACACACACACACACACACACACACACACACACACACACCTACCTATGTGTAGAAGTACTTATATGTACAAATATTCATGCATACTGTACACAGGTATGTTTGAATCTCTGTGCCTACTGAAGTCAAAGAGCTATTCCTCAAGTTTACCCCACCACACAAACACATTGTAAATTGTTTTGTTTGGAGACAAAGTCAAACTATTTAGCCATGGCTGATCCTGAACTTGCTATGTAGACAAGGATACCCTCTAATTTATACACATCTATTGCTCTGCCTCTAGAACACTAGGATTAAAGGCATGTGCTACAATACAGCTTGTTTATTTAAACTTTTAGAAGTTCACCTTTTTCTGGAGACAGGATTTCTTGCTGGCATGGAGTTTTTTTTT
>NW_022196906.1:87540896-87543860 GCF_008632895.1 Mastomys coucha | reverse complement strand
TTTCCAGGATCCAACTCTTTCTTTAGTACTGATGTTATAAACACACACACTTTGAGGGTAGAACTCATATCCTTATATTTGTAAACAAAGACTTTATGACTGAATTATTCTTCCAGCTCCTTGTTCACTTTCTTCATAGGTACAATGTACATTTATTCTATTGTTTGAGAATGTCTAATTCAAATGTAGAATGAGAGCAAATATGTGTTGGTGAAACTCAAGTATGAGTAAATAGAGTTCTTATTAGACATGAATCACAGCTGGACAGAGAAATAAATAATACTTATGACTTACACATGAGGAACCCAAACACAAAATATTTATGGTACACAAAATATAAAAGTAACAATGCTATTCAGGGCGCATTACACACACACAGACACACACACACACACACACACACACACACACACACACGTGCCCAGTGTGTGTGTGCTGCCTTAATTGATGGCATTATGCTTGCCAAAAATATCCATTATGAACTGGTGAACTACAGCTGGTATCAGGCACAGTTGTTCCTGAGTGTTGTTAAGTGAGTCATGGACACTCCTTTAAATATCACCTTAATGTCTGTTTGTAACAGGCTGAAGTGCTTAGGTAGCTGACCTATCAGGAAAAGGGATAGAATATATGAACACTGTGCATCAAGACTGAAGTTCCTTTCTAATTTGTTTCATTTCTTTCCTCTTGCTTCTTACGTTTAAATTGTCCTCATGAACTATGTGATTTGAACATTTTAATTTGGTTATTTCTGGTTCATCCCCAGGAGAGTGTTTGCTATCTGTTTCTGCTGTTAAAATGATCACAAACAGTATCTTAAAACAACATGAATTACCAATCTTATAAATGTCAGAAATCCTAAATATGTTTCTCTGGCTTAAAGTCAAAGCGTCAGCAAAGCTATATTTCTTTCTGGAAGATTTAGAGGAAATTCTGATCTTTACCTTTCCAGCTTCTAAAGTCTGTTTCCATCTGTTGTCTAGGGGTTCCTTCCATAGTTCATACCATGAATGGCAGACCAAGTCTCTTACACAATGTTCTTTCACTTTGGTTCTGACCTTTCTTCTTCTCCCCCATCTAAGAATTCTTGTGGTTTCACTGTGCCAATTTAACCCAGAAAATACAATCACTTAGGAACCTAATTGAATTTCTAAGTTAATTCTTTCTTGCCAAGTAACACAGCAGATAAACATGGAATTGAACATTTTTGGGAGGTCATGGTTTTGTTATTGATAGCTTCTAGCATGGAACATGAAAGCTCCCACTACATTTAGGAGAGTTTACATATTGTAAGTGTCCATCCCCTTCTTGCTCTATCATATATTCAGCTTTGATATTCTAACACACTGTGGAGCCAAGCCATGCTCCTTTGAATCTTTTTTCTCTTTCAGTTTCACATAACTGGAATCTTAAGTGTTTCTTTTTTTTTTCCTTTTATACAAAAGGAAGTCCCCAAACTCAGGTGTAGTTTTGAATCACCATTCCAAATTGCATTTACCAATTCAAGATTAGAACTGACCGTCCACTCTGGTTTGCTGAACATAAACGAGTATTTCTTTCTCCACAGAGTGTAGACATTTAAGGCTAACTCCATGCTAATCCTGAGCCAAGTCTAGTATAATACTCTACTCAACCTTTCTGCTAATCCAGTCAAGAGCTCTGAAAAATTCTTGGGATTTTGCCATGGTGTTCAGGATGATCAGATTATTGGGTAAGGAATCTAAAATCTTAAATATCTTTGGAACTTATCAAGGAATCCTTGTTTTTCTAAATTTTCTCCATGGGAGAGGAAATGTTTGAACACCTATCACAATGTTTTCTCATAATTCTCTTTCCCCTCCTCCCTCCTCCTCCCTCTCCCCCCTCTCTCAAGCACTCGCGCGTGTGCGTGCACGCACACACACACACACACACACAGTCACACTGCTAAATGTATGTATAATATGAAATTAATATATATGAAACACCTACTAGGCATGTAAGTGGGTTGAAGAGGAGCTCAATGCTTGGGCGATTATTCTCCTCATGTTACAAAATTCCTGACTAAGCCCACAGAGTAGCCATTTAAGAGGTTCCCATTGGTTTTTGACTATTTACATAGAATGTACTTTGGCTCTTTATAAAGTCTACCCAGATTCAAACAAATATTTGAAGTTTGGGGCACTTAAAATTTTTAAATAGAGTAAGTAAGCATATAATTAGGCTTAAGTTTCACTCATGGCCCAAGGCAAGGCTCCCTCTAACATATTCAAAAGTTCTGCAAGTAATTACAACTTGCTTGTCTATACACTGTGGCAGTGGCTGCTTTGGCTGTACCTCCAATGCAAATATACCAATAAGATGCCAAGGAAGCAGATTTCTTCAGAAACAATGGAAAGTATCAAAACTGAGATTTTAATAATATGTAGATAAATACATGATTTTACAAAATCACCGATCATGAATGTTGGTACTGTGTACAGTTAGGATGCACAGGAATTAAACTGTAGCTGAAAGGGGCAGCAATTCAAATGCTTCAGAAGGGAATGCTAGTATCTTATTGAGGAGTTGCTAAAGGCAAGGAGTTAAACAAATGAAATGAAACACAGGATTGCATGTGTGTATTGGGGATAATAGCCTATATTGCATTATCCGTTTATTCTATATGCATTGTACATACTGTAACTCATGAGATCAGTATTTATGTTGTGTGAAAGACTTTTCCTGGGGATATGTGCTATTTGCACATATGGCTACTCACTCCAGATAGGAAGCTCACAACAGACCAAAGTACAGGTATCATCAAAATCCTACTTGGTTGACAAATGAGTTCTGAGTTTCCCTGGAGAGGAGTACTTACAGGAGCAGAGATGACTCAAAGATAGCAGGCAGCCCAGCTGATCATTGTTTCTTACAAACTACTAGTTTTATCTCCGCTTCTTCCAGGCAGATGGTCTCAGTCTTTGCAGTGTATTCTAAGGCTGC
>NW_022196906.1:87484458-87540886 GCF_008632895.1 Mastomys coucha | reverse complement strand
TCCTCCTACTTCTTCTTCTCAATCCAGCCATTGTTTTCCCCTCCTGGGTTCCCTTCCATGGTTCCACATTCCATTCCTCCATCCCCTTGTCTCCAAGAGGATGCTCCTCCACCACTAGCCTTCCCCACCTTGGAGCTTCAAGTCTCTCAAGCATTAGGTGAGGAGTACTGCCAGACCAGGTAGTAATCTGCTATATATGTGTTGAGAGCCTCTGACCAGTTCATGTGTATGTTGCTTGGTTGGTAGCTCAGTGTCTGAGAATTTCCAAATGTCTCGGTTAGTTGAGACTCCTAGTCTTCCTATAAGGAAGATCTTAGAGAATCTGGTCAGTTTCAGGAAGTCCCTGAAGCCCTTTAAGAGAATTTGGTAAGTTTTAGGAAATTCCTGAAGTCCTACTTTGTTGTTTACTTCTAGTCTTAATGAGCTTCCTTACAGATGAGGATGTTTCAATCTTGGAGGAAACTATTGCACATCAAACTGCAGCTCAGAGCAAGTGTCCTAAATAGCCTCAGGTATAGGTATAATAGCCTGGTTTCTCTCAGGATATATCATCATCACCCATTGTAATGCCTATGGCAATCAGTCCAAATGTAGGCTTGTCACACATACTTGCCCATTGTCCTTTTCATGTGCATCCACACAGAAGTGTAGGTAGAGAAGTCCTTGGCCAGTCCTTATGGGCCATGGCAGGAATAAGGCCTAGGAGTTTTGTTTTTGCCTTGACCCTTATAGTACTGTAAGGAGCCTGAGAAAGTGAGAGAGAGAGAGGAAAGAAGATTCAATAGGCACATATACTCTTGGGTGTTTGCTTGGGGTCTATGGATTTATCCAAAACTTCACAGTTATTAGACAAGTACTATACTACTGTGTTTGGTCATCAAGACCATTGCTTTTGGTGTTTTGTTTTGTTTGTTTATTTCTTAGAAAGAACTCAACAGTGGTTACTCCTACTGGCCTACAGCAAATTCGATTGCACATATTTAATTTTGTTTTTCTTTCTTCTTATTTTTAATTTTATTTAATCTTTTTTTTTTACAGTCCAGATTTTATCCCCCTTTCCAGTCCACTACCTGACTGTTCCACATCCCATACCTCCTCCCCCCCACCCCTCCCTACTGTCTCCATGAGGATGTCCCCACTCCCCAACCCTCTCTACTCCTTGGGGCTCCAATCTCATTTCTTACATGCTTGAATAATTAATCAGTGACTATCAGAATGTGTTTTCTTCTAGTCACCCCTCAACTGTATTCTATATTATTCTTTACCTTTTGGAATGTTTCTATAAAAACATTCGGGGATTGCCTGTGATAGGCATGTTAGATCATCAGTCTCAACAATGTAGGAGCTATTCAAAATCTCAAAACCTCATGACGAGCAGATCCTCCATGTCTCTCATGTATTTAGTTCTTATTTGGTCTCTTTATCTTCATCTATTAGTAACAATTACACCTTTCATTGTTCTTTACATGCTTAATTCACATCTGGATCTTAATAATAATTTTATTTGTTTTACTCTACAGAAACTAATACTTTCCTGAAATAAACAAATGGAGAACATTTCATAAAAATGTAGAAATTACACATGTGATCTATTTTCCTATATTTGTATATTAATGATTGTTCACTTGTCTCCTCTGTGATTATTTTAGCATGTCAGAGAATATTAATATTTATGTTATTGTTGAATTTAGAAAGGCTGAGGATTTGATTTTTTCCCTTTCTTTGAGACTGGGTCTCTTGTAGCATAGACTGGCTTCAAATTGCTATGAAACTGAAGATGAACCTCACCTTGAACCTTGATCCTTCTGCCTCTACACCTCAGGAGCAGGCATTGTAGGTATATGTTACCACACAAGACTTATTATCTTATTGCATGTAAATGAAATATTATGGTTGATATTTCAGTTATTCACATATTTTAATCCAAAATTGCTCTTGTGTCTTTAATAAACAGTGAACCATATATATACATATACATATATAGTATGTATGTGTTTGCATGTATGTGCACATGTCTGCATGTGTACTCACAGACTGTAATGTGCATTATAAGGAAGTAAAACAATAGTGGGTACAGAAAAACATGATGTACTGAGCTCAGGGAGACATTTCAGAGGGCCTGGTAAGAAGGTGGAGCCTAGCCTGGTAGGAAATAGGCAAACAAGCAGGAGGCAAAAGAACATTTCAATTTTAAATCTAAGCAGCTGCACACATAAATATTTAAATCTGTGAGGTCTAATACCTGCCATGACTAAATAAGATGCAAAGTGGGTTTCTCTCTTTAGCTTTCACTAACCCAAATATCACTTGGCATGTATCTAGGTTGAGGTCAGACTGAGTCTTGGTGTCAGATGAGATTTAATAAGTTGTCATTTAAATCAAGACTACCTTCAAACGTGGATTTGCCTATTAACTATTTCTCCAGTTGGTAAATCGCATGAAAACTTTTCACTGGAAATGTTGCCAAGGAGACAAGTCTGCATTCTCTTTCAAGAAATGTGTTTGTTGCAGGGAAAATTGTCCAGCCTCTGGCCGAGCAGTGGTGGCACAGGGTGTGTGGGAGGAAGGGGAGCAGGATAGGGAAAGTGGGTGGGAGAAACAATTGCTTCTTTTATGACAGAGAATGAGAATTACATCTGATGTAGAGACTCAGAAGGGAAAACATAACTGAGATCTGGTGCCAAGAGAGAATCAAGTGTACAGCCATCCCAGGCAAAATTCACCAGAGAAGCGAGCAGGTTACTTGGAATACTGGCTAATTGGATATTTTTCAATTTACTTTAGATCTTTCATTGTGAACATATAGCAGTGGGTCATATTTTATTCATATTCAATTGACTCACCGAGTTAAAATGTACTTTGTAAAAATTTTAATACATGAGGCTTCATATGATTAAATTCTGAAGCACTAATGATGGTAATTTTGGTCATTATTCCAATTACACTATTTTTAATTTTGTCAAAGGAAACTGCATGTTGTGTACAACAGGGAATGCATTGGCTCGAGCTTTGGGACAGAGACTTCTGGCTGTGTCTGCCTTGAGAGTGGTAGCCGGGATGACAATGCTGACCCCATGGCCACCAGTCTCACAGTCTCAGGCTGTTTCCGTGGCAACTGGGAGAATTTGAACTTTATAGTTTTGGAGGAAGTTTGCAAAGCAATTTCAATCTGGAAGGCTACAAATAAGATTCTATCCCATGGGAACTATGGGGCTATCTCTATCTGCTGAGGGGTGGTGAGATGCTGATGCGCACTGTAGGTATCAGGAGAGAAGAGATGGACTTTTTAATCCAGCTTCTTCTGGAGTAAAAAAGGAGCAGATAAAAGGATCAGAAACTTACTATGGAGAGAGTTCAGACTTTGCTTTGGAGAGGTGGTACAGAACTCAGGAATTTTCAGTTTGAAAAATTTGCATACACACAACAAACAACTTCTGTACATTGCCTAAAGATAATTTTACAAAAAAAGAATTCCTTTTATTTTTCTAGAGATGGTTTTATATAATATTTTTAATCTGTGCATTGACTGTAGCCTCTTACTTGAGAGAAGCTATATATAAAATTTTATCCCGTGGCAGTACGATGGTGCTTAAAATTTTTCAGATTTTGAAGCATTTTAGATGTTTGATTTTTTGACTAGGGATCCTCAATTGGTAGTTAGAGGAAGATATGGGAAGCTAGAGGTGATTCACAGAATCACAGCGCTTTAAGTAGGTTCTAGGGCTCTTGCCACTCTCCCTGACTCCTTGCAAGCTTGATATTCTGATATTCTTTCTGACTGCACAATTCTTGGATCAAATTGCTGAGCAAACACACCCACACCTACATTTTCAAGAGAAAGCTTTGTGTGCTACGTAGATCATTTTTAAGAGCAATTGTCCCCTGCATCTTTGCAAAACAGACATTTTAGAAATTTTAATGCATTCAGGAAGATGGCTTTTTTTTATCCTAGGGCAAAGCTTTCTTTCTTTCTTTTATTCTCTCCTGTCTCATTCTTAACTTCTACTCATGGGGTATAATTTCTCATATGACACAAGAAAATTAATGGCTTAACAAGCAAAATTGTGGCTTTCATTCTGAACTCAAATAGAGATAGCTCAGTTATACTACAGAGGTCGATTGGAAGAAGGCCTGAGAGGCTGTGGGCCCTGCCTACCAAAGCAATTGCAGTTTCTTTCATGTTCCTGAGTTGAGTTCCATCACCCACAGACAGATTTGGCGACTACTTCTTTGGGACAATTTCAGGAATTTATGAAAAAACACTGGAGTATTTTACTACCCCATTTTGGTGTTTGAAACCAAAATGTTATGGCAGACTTGGGGGCCCTAGGGAATTTTCCATATAAAGTCACCTGCAGAGGTTTATATTGATCTGAACCACAAAGGTTTTTCTTTTTCTTTTCTTTTTTTCTAGCCTTTTGCCCAAATTTTCCTAAATGTAGATAACATTCTGCTGGCTCTGAGAAGACTCACCTCTTCAATAGTCTGATTGCATGATTTTAGATTTTATGCTATTAGTTGCCAGTGTCATTTGTATTTCTGTTTCCAACAGCCAACCACTTTGCTTTGCCCTGAATGAGAAAAAGAAAAGCACTCTACTGACATTTTTCCAAGTTTGTCATATTGGGTCATATGTGAGTGTGTGTGTGTGTGTGTGTGTGTGTGTGTGTGTGTGTGTGTATACGTACGCATGTGCTCACAAGCATGCATTCACATGCATATCTGTATCCCCCAACCCCTCCTCCCCGCCCCCCCCCAGAGCACACCAGTGTTATCTGAACAGCTGAGCCCAATCAGTGGTGTTTTATTCCCAGTTTAACTGTGGTCCTAGGACTTCGGGAGAGCAGCAGTTATGTTTAATAAATAGTGGCCATAAACCAGAAGAGATTTGTGGTTTAATTGGTCTCTTGGTTCTCCATTCTGTACCTTCTTAAAGGAGGCATCTTGCCCTTTTCTCTAGTCATGTCTCTTAGCTCCCAGGGCAAACCCCAAACCCTTACTTCCATAAACTGCCACTATTTACATTCACTAGGGGTGCTCACCACTTGGTTTGCTCTTCTGGCAGTTTTGAGATTTATACTGCTCTTTCTTTTAAATTTTTCTGAAAAAAAAATAAAACCTGGCTACTAATCTTGTTCCCAGGTGGTTGTCTGTGACTTACACAATGCAGTTTATTGAGCGGCTGCTGTGAGTTTTTAATAATTTCAAGTTTTTCCAAAGGTGCACATTGCTACCCTTAGCTTTCAAGGTCTTCCATGTGTATAAAGGCTAAATACAGGCCCTGCCTATTGAATTCTACCTTAATGCAAAAAGGACTACAGCTATTCCATAAGAAGATTAATGTTCATCTATTTTTATTACTATAAGCTTTTATTTGTAGGAAAAAAGATATTTATTTTCATATGGAATAGATAAAATTTTAAATGAAGCTTAAAGGTGTTTGAGAGAATGTGGACTCCACTGAGGAGCAGAAATGTTCACTTGCAGTTTGTTTCTTCGGTGGCTTTAAAGCTTACAGAAATGTATGCCATTTTACCCAAACTCGGTGAGTAGCCAATATCATGTGAAAGCATTTCCCCTGATCCTATTCATGTCACTGCATTATTATATTAATCCTTTAAGTGCATATAGACTAAGTCTAAAATCGAGGGATTAAAAGATTAGCTCTAATAGTTTTGTATATAAATATAAGCCATAAATAAAATTTGTAATATCCAAGTAGTTATAGTAGAAACTAAATCTGCTTAATATCCAGGAAGGCAGAGTGAACAGAAAGGGATATAGTTCTCAGAATAATGCATGATATTTTTTTCTTAACATTTTGTTGGGAATGAAGAGGAAAGATATACAGCCACTTTCCTATAGGAAATTGTTCCTAGAGTATTTGCACACAGAGAGAGAAACTGAGAATTAAAAGCTGAGGTAGATAGCCGCATCTGTGAGGCAGTAGTCCTTCCATCCCTCCACTCAGAAGGAGTATACGTGTCAAGCTATGGCTAGTTTCTACCTCATACTGATTTTGAAGATAATGTAAGACAAAACAAATGTTAAGTGGTTAAAATATAAACAGTGCTCGGCTTTCAGAGCGGCACTTAGCTTCCACTTTGTACTACAATTGAGCAATTAAGACTCATGGAAGTCTCATCTCCTGAGCTATCCCACCCTTGGCTCCAAGGTGTCTGTGATCATTGTGTAGGATCGCCACTTCTAAAGATGTAGCAATCTTTGTCTTCCAACTCTTCTGTAAAAGATTATTCAAAGAAGCAGAAAGTAAAATCAGGGACCAGAAATGGAGAGATAATAGCTTGCTCCTTTTGGGTGAAGATATAAAAGTAAAGTTTATTATACCTTGTTTATCTTTTGGTTATGCCATTGATCAAATTGAGCTCATCAGTTATTTATAAAGAAATGTATTACATTTGTTTAGTATTATTTTAGTGAGAAAACATTAATGTCTTGTATTTGTGTGGAAGACAATTTAGGAGAAGTTCTTTTCTTCTGACCTGTGAGTCTGGGGATTAAACTTAGATTGTTAGACTTGGCTTGGACCCCTTTGCCAGTTGAAGCATCTTTCTAGACTCCAATATGCTTTATATTATCATGTTATTAATCTATACAGCTTACCAGAAAGTCCAGTGTAGCATCACTGATTAGGTACTATACTATCCTGTAGGAGCTAGGACTTTGGTAGATAACACCTCACAGTGTGAAATTCCATTGTCCAGGGACTTCAGCAGAATCAGCTGGCACTTCAGGCTACCAGAATTACTCAATAGTGTAAGGAACCGCAGAATTTATTCCAAGAGTCCAAGGATGAACCAGTTCCTGTGCTAACCAGAATAAATATCAAAGATAATCCAAATTGAATAAAAGTGAAAATTTGCTACTCAACAAAAGTAAACATTTTCAAATTTCAAATGTTCTGCAGAATTGATCAGAAGATCCCATGTTATTTTTATCAAAATTGAAAATTTCTGGAGGAGGCACTTGTATTAAATCCACCAAAACTTATCTTTTCTGGTAATTGTGGTATTTGGGATAACCATAAGTCTGATTTATATAGTGTGTTTAAAAAGTGAGTAGTGTATTTCTTTAATCATCAGGTTTACTCAGAAATTAAACTAAGAGCCTACATGAGTGCATAGCCTACATTTATTCTCTTGAAAACTCATATCTATAAATGGTGCTTGACATGTGCACAGTGTCAGAACAAGCTGGGACAAACTGTAATAATCATGATGTAATCATTATTACATTAAAAATAATGCAGAGATACAGGATAAATCAAGAATGTATTTTATAGTTTATTTTAGGGATAGAGTTAGCTTTAATTTGGAAGCTGTGCTTCGAGATCTGAGTTTATTAAAATATATAATTTTCTCTATAAAAGCCTATTTATGCAAATATATGTGCATACTCTTAACAGTTGTATCATGTTGGATGAGATATTCAAGACACTTACTTTACTTGTTTCCCTATTAGAAAAGAATTGATGATGTGGATTGTACTTTCCAGGTATATCTGGAAATGCATGGTTAGAAAATTGTGAGTATACGGTTAGGACACAACTAATAATCATTAGTATCATTGCTTTTCAGCATAGCTATAGTGAAATATTTAAGAAATTAATGTTTAAAGTATAAAACTCATATGCTGTTAGCTTATAACCATGGTTAAGTATTCATACCTGGAATAAATAATATCAATAAACAATTTGTTTCAAATAACTGGGTGATAGAATTTTGAATGTTTTTAATGCCACAAAATAGCAGCTCTTTCTGCAAGAAGGTATCTTTAATGTGACTTAAATACTACACAAGGCATCAATGGTAGGAAAGGCCCTTGGTCCTGTGAAGGCTCCATGCCCCAGTGTAGGGGAAGGCCAGGGTGGGGAGGTAGGAGTGGGTGGGTGGCTGTGGGAACACCCTTATAGAAGTAGAGGAAGAAGGGAAAGAACAGGGTATTTGCAGAGGGGAAACTGGGAAATGGGATAACAGTTGAAATGTAAATAAAAAAATATCCAATAAAAAAAGAAATTTCAACAAATGAAATATACACGAAGTTTATATACATGGAAAAGACATATAGAACACCATTAACACATACATTTTGATGTTTTTATATGTCAATTAAAATATGGTTTTGTAACTTTCAGTTATGTTCTTTTTTGGTAATTTTATATATGCATATAATGCATTCTGATATCCAAATCCCTTCCATCTCCCACACCTATACATTCAACACTACTGATCCTCACCAGTTCCTTTCTCACATTCATTTTCTCTGGTTTGCTTTGTGACCCACTAAGTTCAATCAGAGCACCTATGTGAACATGCGTATGTCTGTAATTGTTGTAGCCTGGAGAGCATTTGAAGACACTGTCTACTCATCCCCTAGGGTCCAGATGTAGACAGTAGTTAAACAGGGAGGGCTAGAGACTCAGGATCTCTTCTCTCATCTAGAAGTACAGGGGAGAAAAGGAGAGAAAGATCTCTTTCTCCATATATATATATATAAAACTTAAAATAAGAATATGCGCGCTGGGTGTGGTGGCCGTGCACGCCTTTAGGCCCAGCACTTGGGAGGCAGAGGCAGGCAGATTTCTGAGTTCGAGGCCAGCCTTGTCTACAGAGTGAGTTCCAGGACAGTCACAGCTATACAGAGAAACCCTGTCTTGAAAAACCAAAAAAAAAAAAAAAACAAAAACAGAAGCTGCAGCTCAAGGATCATGTTCAAGATCAATCTTTGTTAGCTCTATACTGAAACCCGAAACCCTTTTTCTATAACAAGGGCTGGGAGAGGAGTAGTGATAGTACAAAGGAAAGCATTTAAATGTTCAATCAAGCTGTAGTATAATGAAGACTGAACAGAAAGGATGAGCATGAATGACTGAAGGCGGATAAGGGAGGACAGGATACCTGGAAAGAGATCGAGTTTCAGAAGCTTGCGTGAAGAGGCTCTTTCCTCCCAGAATGCTCATTCTCTAGGATACTAGGAAGAAGTCCAGCTCAGGAGCACTAAGCTGAGGAAATAAATTTGAGTAAATAAGGTGTTTGTAAGGTATGTTCCGAAGAGAAATTAGGAAGAAAAGAAGGGAAGAGGAAGCAAGATGTTAATTACAGGTAAGGGATCTCTAAGCATAAACATAGATATCTTTGTGAGCGATGTGGACAGAGCATTCCACAGCATATGACTGCAGTTAGAAAAAGTGGACAGAGAGCCCTGTGCCATCATTTCAGAGGTTTACAAGAGACAGTGCTCTGGCTTTAGAAAGTAGTTTTCCTGGACATGTGGAAGAGTGAGTTCACACTTCTAGGAGTGCGATATTTACCAACTTCAAGCTTGTTGAGTTGTGAGAAGTTGGGGGTGATGATTTCAATCAGAGGTGACATATGGGCCTCTAACCTGACCAGATGGGTGGATGTTGATCCTGTTTCAACTGTGGACAATATGTTGAGCAGAGGACAAAGGTCATTTTAACATATTGAATTTTCAGTGTCTGAGTGCTACTTTGGCATACATGGAGCTGTTCAAAATGAAGATTGAAACTCATTTTATATTAAAAAATGAGACCAGTGTTAATGAAAAAAGTGTGTGAATCATCAGCAAATACACAGATTTGTGCTTAAAACCAGCACCAAATGCATCGAGAATTGTCAGTCAAGCATTGCCTGAACACGCTCCTTCATAACGACCTGGAGAGAAAAGGCATAGCTTTTCTTCCATTCTCAAAAACAAATTGAAAAAATGTAACTATGAATTTATTTAGAATAGATGCCATGCATCAGCACGATTCTAGAATACGTGGCACAAAACCAGTATAGAAATAAGAGAGGCAGACCTAGAATATGACTGAAGAGCATGACAGTGTTCATGGGCAGATTGCATTGGAGGAAGGCTCAAAGTTGAAAAGTTATGTTGGAATAGATAATGAATGCTACTCTGGGGGCAGGGGATATGGAGGTATGAAATACCATTTCTAAGACATTGGTATCGAGGTTTGCCATTAGGCTTATGCTTTATTGTCGCATTTAATCTTTAAGGTAAAAAGGAATGAAAGAGTAAATGAGATGCATTCACTAGTATTAGCCATGCTTTCTTGAGTGAATATAAGAAGAAGAGAAGCTGCCCACCTGCAGTGTCACAGATCTGGGGATTCTAGAGGTAGGATTCAAGCACAAGTTCCAAGAGCTTATAATTGATTCCCTTAGTCGCTATGTTGGACCCTTGAGTAGTTAAAAATAAGTCGTTAGGATGGTGAAATCTGGGTATCTGTATGGGCCAAACAGAACTCTGACCTATACTTCCCACCATGCTGAAAAACTAATTTAGAGTAGGTTAGATGGAAAAGATCAAACATCTGAAGAAGAAATATAAAACAGTGGAGCATGTTAGGATTTCTTCAAGAAGTAAGTACTCTACTTGAAAGAAAATAAATGTGGAGGAAATGTTAAATTAGATCTCATTAGAATTAAAACTTCTGCTTCTTGAAAGCTATCATGAAGACAACATGATGGTATACCATAATTGGGAGGAAATATTTGCATACATATATTTGACAAGGTTTTATTTTTGCTTGTATCATATGCAAATGGCATTTAAATCAAGCAAAAGACAAATAGGCATGCAAAAGTGGAAAAAGTTGGACTAGAGATAACAAGGAGAAAATACTTGGATGCACAGTCAGTACTTTGTTCTCTGGGTCACTTTTGAATATGTAAATGCAAATAGCATGCCCAGAGAAGACGTTTCCCACTCACTCTGTACTGAGATTCAAGAGCAATGAGTGAGATGGATTGCACTCAGTACTATCAAACACTGATAAGCTGTGAGGTAGACTTTTTTACATAAGCCGATGGTTTAGAAATTTCATCAATGCAACTCAATAAAAGAAAACAGGGTGACAGGCAAGAGGCTCCAGTCCTGCAGAAAACACTGGAAAGATTTGTCAAGATGAGTGAGATCTCCAAAGGTAAGCAGTTTGTAACTCAGCTGCACCAGGTAGCTCCTGGAAGATTAGAAGAAAGCAAGGAGGAAGTGCTATTCCTGAAAGCTCATCTTTGTTCTAGGGCAGATGGCTGGAAGATGAGGGACTGCATACTCCATTGGTGGTTAGGCTTGAACAAGAGTTAGAAATACAGTCTTTCTTTCTCAATGCTCAGTGCTCTGACTGAAGTTAGGAAAAGCTGTCAAAAGGGCTTAATCCTCTCTCCCTTTCCCACCACTGCAGAACAGCTCATGGAAAAACTAGTTATTGCAAAGCCTAGAGGTGGGTTCAAGGGAAAGTATATACCAATGTAGACAGAAATCTTGGGCATCTCAGCATCACACCACAAACCTGAAGCAGTTTTTCTGCCGAGGTCACTGTTGAGGTAAGTGGGAGGGCCTCTCACCAGGGTTTCCATACTTCCTTTCTTTATACCAGCACCATGGGAAAGCCTGCAAGACTTTCTGCTTCGGAACCTGGAAGTTAAAGACCCAAAATATCTCAGTGGATGAGAGGGTCAGAGATCATTCCAGGCTGTAGTGCAATACTGAGTGGCTGTCAAGGATGTAGTGAGGTCAGAGAGAACCCACAGAGGAAATCCCCTTCCTCCTCACAGAAAAACTGTCAAGTGAGAAATAGAACTCAGGTGGGAATTGTGAAAACACTGCTCAGTAAAGCCTAGTTGTGCCATAAACTCCAATGAGTAGTGGGTCTAAAGTCCACTGGTGTAATTCATATTCCAACTCTGGTTTTATAGATTTGACATAGAATTGTAAAATTTATCTCTACCATCAATGATGTTTGCTTCATGAAATGTCACAGGGACAGGGGGGAAAAATGCACATCCAGGGATTTGGAAAGATGGCTCAGCTGTTAAGAGTGCTTATAGTTCCTGTAGAGAATATAAGTTTCATTCCCAGAAATCACGTCCAGTAGCTCACCATCACTTGGAACCCCAGGGGCATGACTCCAACTTTTGGCCCCTGAGGACATATGTATTTGCATGTATTTATTCCCACCAACCTGAGATACATTGGAAAGAAGTACTAAAAGCTAGAATATTGTATACCTGAATAGACTTTGATTTTCATCAAATTGATGCTAATTTTCTATACATTTTAATATTTTTATTCTTGTCTTTACTCTTGTTTTAGTTTCTGAGAATTGCCTTGCTTTAGCCTATGGCTTTGTTAGGAATCATGATCTCTGTACATTTCTCTGTTTACTCTTTACTGTATATTCTTTGCTGGTGTTCCTGTTCACACATGTTAGTGTACTTTTTTTTTTAATTCTGCCCTCATTTCCCTTATATTTTCCCATTAACTTTTGATTTATTTATTATAATCTCCCACAGCTTTATTAATATTTAGTCCATGTAGACCCTAGTAGTTTCTCAATCTGACCTCATGTCTCCTTATCCAATCTTATTTTTCTTAGTCATTGTAATACTAATGTCTCATCATATCTAATCTACTTAACTTCTACCCCTCATTTCAGTAACCAATACACCACCATATCATACTAGTCATATTCATTTATCTTCCAATAGTTTTTTGAAATTCAGGTCTAATTTTTACCTGGCTAGTGTAGCATTTTTGTAATAGGCTAATTCATCACTTAAGGTTGTTCATATAGTTAATATTTTACCCCAGGATTACTTTAGGTCTTTTACCAGTTGCCCTGATCACACACACTAAAGTTTTAACTTCTGAACTATGCAACTCAACACTATCATAACCTAAGCCCACTTGAACATTTCAGTTACTTCAACTGAAAAAAATACAGCTGACAGCAAAATATTCAATCAATGACAAAAATACCAGGCACACCAGCCACAAGGCAGCAATGTAAACAGCATGAAAAATGAAGGCAATGTGATCCACTTAAAAATTACTGACTATGCAGTAAATACTATTTCCAATAAGAGTGAATTAGATGAAATCCAAAAACAATTGAATGATTATAAAACTGTATAATGAAATCTAATATTTTACAAAAAAAAAATTTCTAAATTAATCAGAGAGGAAACTCCCATGAACAAGAGATGAAGAAAAGGTTAGTTTTCAGTAGTAACTGTGATCTCAGAATGAGGACCAGATTTGACTCAAGATTAGTGCATCACTTAGAGCTGATCAGAGAACAGAGAAGCATCCTATAACTATATAAGCCACAGCTGGTCAACATCATGTAGTAGTAGACTGAAGAGTGCTGAATGCTATGTGGTGCCATTTGCATCATACCCATTCCTCTAAATCCTAGGTAACATCACAGAAAAGGAGGTAAGAAAATTGTACCAGCCAGAAGTATTGGATTTCTACATCGAAGCACTATTCTTAGGAACAACAGGACCTTTGCATACATATGTTAATAGTGGCCATACCTGCATGCAGAAGATCTGTAGACGATCAAGGCAACTAAAAACCTCACGGATAGGAAGGGCTTACAAAGACCCATCCCTAATTGAAGGGCTATTTAATTGAGGGGTACTGGGCAGATGTTTTCTTTAAGGATGCAGCTCCTTAAAGGCTCCATGTAGCATGATGCTCCAGTAGATGCACACACATGAAGAATTATCACATGAAGTTCAGTGGGGAAAATGGTAGAAATACAGAGAGAAATTAGAGTAATGGGAATGGGGAGGGGTCAAAATACATTATATACCATTGTGAAATTCTCTAACAGTATAATTAAAAAGCACACATGAATAGATTGTAGTTTTAGATTATTATAACCAAAATAAATGCTTCACTCTACATTGTTATTCTGGCATTCCAATGGTATCATTGATACTCAGTTAATAGAAATTTCAATAATCTTATAGTGATTTGAAAATAATAGATGAAAATGAATCATTAAAACAGATATTAATAAAACTCAAAAAATCACTAGGACATATTTTACAAAATTATATTCCATCAAATTTAAAATATAAAAGAAACAGGTAAATTTCTAACTCATATGATATACTAAACTTAAACTAGTTTAAGTTTATAGGTAAACTTAAGGTAAATAAAAGACTTAAGAAGAACAATAAGACTAAATCAATATTTAAGTCTTCCAATTAAAAGAATCATGATTTAGATAGATTTACTACACAAATTGTATAAGAACTTTAAAGGAGGATTAGTAGCAGTCATGCCCCAAGTAGTCTACAAAATAGAAAAGGAAGGGATGCTAGTAAATTTTTCTAAACCAGAATTACCCCCATATCCAAACCAGATAGTGACACAATTAAAAAAAAGAAAATCACAGGCCAATTTCCATGATGAACGTTCATTAAAGATTCTCAATAAACAACTTGGAAACTAGAGTCAGAAACACATCAAAAAGATCATTCACTTAAATGATCAAGTTGGCCAAATTCTAGTAAGGCAAGGATGGTTCAATATACAAATATATAAATCTATTTGCATAGGTAATTCATAAATGAACTCAAAGACAGAAGCCACATGGTCATTTCAATAGATGTAAGATAAGTACTTAGTAAAATCTAAAATCTATCTCTAATTAAAAAGTCTTTAGAAACTAGAAATAGAATAAACATGCCAAAATATAATGAAGACTTCTCTAATAAACCTCCAGCTTCCAATGTAAAAATAAACAAAAAACAAACTGAAAGCATTTCAAATAAAACTAGGAACAAGTCAAAGCTTTTCATTCTTGTCATTTGGAATAAATATAGTGCTGGAAGTTTTGCCTAGAGCATTAACCAAAAAGAAAGAAAGAATGAAAAGTAGATAGATAGATAGATAGATAGATAGATAGATAGATAGATAGAGAAAGGTACAGATAGGAAAAGAAGTCAAAGCATCATTATTTGAAGATGACATGATTTTAAATACAAAAGATAGCCTAAAGACACCTCCAAAAATTCCTCAGATTTGAAAAACACTTTCATCACGGTGTTAGGATACAAAATTAATATACAAAATGCAGTGGCTATATACAGAAAGAAGCACACTAAGAATGAAATCAAAGACTAATTCTGTTCACAATCACCTCCAAAAAAGGTGGAGGATAAAACTAAGGAAGTCTTCAGATGAAAACTTTAAAACATAGATACAGAAGTTAAAGAGGCTATTCGAAGATTAGAAAGAGTAAAAAAATTAATATTGTAAAGCGTGACTACTGTACCAAAACACTCTAAAGATTCAGTGAGATCCCCTTTAAAATTCAAGTGTCAGTCGTCGCAGAATGAGGAAACGTCTTCAAACTTTATAAGGAAGCAGAAGAACTCCAGATATCCGAAGCAATCTTGGTGAAAAGAACCACCACCCTCCATTTCAAGTTATACTACAGAGACAGTATAACAAAATATGGGCGAAAACAGAAATGTAGAAGGGCAAAGAACAGGGGACCCATATATAAACCCACATAACTAATATAGCCTGATTTTTAACTAAGATCCCAAAGATACAAATTAGAGAGAAGCCAGCCTCTTCAACAAATGGTGTTGTAAAGATTAACTATTTGCATAGGGATTAATTAGATTCTACCACTTTCACCCTGGACAAAGTAAAACGGAATTAGTGTTCTTGATGCAAGATCCAAAACTCTGACACTGATAGAGGAAAGAGCATGGGAAATACTACAAGACATAAGAACAAAGACATGCCAAATAAGACAACAACCATTGGGAAATAAAATCTTCAATTAGCAAATGTGGTTTTATGAAATGAAAAATCCTCTGCCCAGGAAAACACATACTTGTGTGAAGAAACAGCCTACAGAATGGAAGAAATGTCCTTGCCCAATGTACATCCAGCAGAGACATACTGTATCGAATATGGAAAGAATTCTGAAACCCAAATAACCAGAAATCAAAACAATCAGTAATGAGGTAGTGAAATAAGTTTCGAAAATCAGAAATGCAGATTGCCAATAAATGTTCAAAGTTGCTTGATATCAGAAGCCATCAACAAATGCAAATAAAGCAAATTGGGATTCTGTCTCATTCGTCAGAATGGAAGTCATCTGGTATGCTGGCTAGGTTCAATGTTGACACAAGCTAGAGTAATCTTCAAAGACAGAATGTCAATAGAGAAACTTACCCCCAGTGGATTGGCCTGTGGGATCAGTTTGTGGCATATTTCTTTTTTTTGATGAACACTGTGGTAAGTCTTAGGTCACTGAAGGTCATGCCACCTCTGCCCCAGTGGTCTTGGGTGCTATAAGGAAGGGCTTAGCAAGTTATAAGAGCAAGACAGTAGGGGAGCACCTTCATGGAGACAGGGGGAAGGGGAGAGGGTTTTTTGGGTGGTAACCCAAAGGGGAGAGAAAAAGACAGTAAACCATGATCCTCCAAGACCTCTGTTCCAGTTCCAGCCTCCGGATCTTGGCTTGGCTTCCCTTAGTGAGGGACTTGTGAATTGTAAGGTGAAATAAACCCGTTTCTTCCCAACCATCTATTGGTATAACAGACCTGGCCATGTTTTTCAAAAGAAAGTGGAAGGAATTTGGAACTGTGGGCTAGAAAAACAATTGAGTGTTGGAAGCTAACTGAGCCAGTGTGGAATCTCAAAAGATAATGCTGAGAGCCACGGAAATGATGGGGGCCTGCCTTGTGACGGTTCAAAGGGAGGTCTGAGAATCACCCAAAGACTCTGTCAGGGTCATTTGACATTTTGAACTTTAAGACTCAGTTGTTCTGGTTAGCTGAGGCTGAAGATTTGCTTATAATTGAAACCAGAACCACTGAAGTGAAACTTCTGTTTTAGCAAGACAGGATATGATTATTAGCTAGAGCTAGAAATTAGTGATGATTAAGAAGAGACCATCATTGCCCGGTGATTCGCAAACCCAGTTGGATTAATTCTTAAGAGAAGGAACAATAGAAGTAACATTGATAACATTTAATTTAGGGAGGAAATGACTAAGTCATGTCTCTTACAAGGCCAGAAGTTAAAAAAAAATATATCATATTCCATGATTTTAACCAGAAAGAAGTAGAATTCTCCTAAAGGTCTGTAACAAATCCCTAAGTTTTACACCATGGAATATGGTATTTTAAAGCTTCAAGAGAGGCAAAACTGGCCCACTGGCTGGGGTGGCTGGAAGAAGACCACCCAAGCTCCTGCTGTGGGTGCCACTATCATGAAAAAATGTGTGATGTTTGCAGAGATGGGGAAGATGGAGTACATGGTGGGGAGATGAAAGAGCAGAAGCCTAGTGGTCCATACACTGTGGAGAAACATGGAACTGGAGACTCAACAGCAGGGAGGAACAGGATGGTATGAGCAGGCTCTGGTGAGGCCTTGGTGGCAGCTAGGGCCGTGTCTGCCTCTGTGACTCTACTGCAGCTTGGGTATGATGTCTGTGGCCCGAATTAAGACCAAAGGCCAAGTGGATGTCCATGGTCTGGTCTGCCACCAGAGACCATGTGAATTACTGAGGGCTATGCTGCTATGGGAGAACATGCTAATCAGAGTGGCCTGTGCTGCAGCTTGTGGCCATGGGGACATCTGGTCCCATGCTGATGCCAGGGGCCATGTCTGGGTCCAGGTGTTGTGGTGGTCCTATAGTAACTGGGATCTCCACTGATGCCCCAGGCCCATGTTACCAGGCCGTGCAGATATTGTTGGTCTGGACTGCCACCTGACGTACTGAGCCACCACCCTTGGGAGAGCTGGCCCTGCTGCTTTCCTGGGCAGCATAGTAGAGGGGACCTTGGCAGTGGAGATGTCACTGAGCTGGCCCTGAGGGCCTGAGCAGTGGAGAGCAGGCCCAATGATCATCTGTTGTGGGGTGGTGTGGGCAAGGGAGAGATCCCTGCCCCCCACCCCGCACCCCAACCCTAGCTGTCTGCAGCAGCAAGTGGATGAGCTGGCCCCAGATCATGAGACCAGCAGAACTGGCCCCACTCCTCACTGGTTGCCTCAGAGACAGCCCTGAATCCCCACCCCCCCCAGGCAGTGCAGTGGAATTGGCCCTGATAGTAAAGTCTCAGGTAAGCTGCCCCTAGGACATGAGAGCAGGAGAGCTGATCTTGCCATTTGCCAGATGCAGCCTTAGGTGAGGCATCAGGGCAGAGCTGGAGAGCTTACTCTGGTGGTGCAGGCTCAGAGAGAGATCTGTTCAGCTGTCCAATTCAGCTAACTCCAGGGCCATAATCCAGGGATTTAAGTTGCCCCGCCCCAAATATCTAACCCATCTGTGGTTTGCAAGTGCTAGTGAAAGATATGAAAGGCTGGGCCTTACAGATCAAAAGCTGCAGGGTCTCCATGGCAAAAGGCAATGATAGCATATCCAAGAGGAGTACCAGTGAGGATCTAGTATTAATATTGTAGCCGAAGCCTGAGGCCTAGAAACAGACTAATGTTTCATTGCAAGGAACATTCACAAGTAAAGATGTGTGGGCATAAGAGTATAGTATGGGATACAGTGACACCCTACATCTTCTACACAAAATGTTTTGGTGGTGGTGGTTTTTTTTTTTTCTATCTTACTTTCTTTTCTTTGCAGGGGGTCGCAAGGGTGGAGGTTAGATGTAAAGGGATGGGGTGATGAGTGGCCTGGAGTGAGTACTTCACAAAGAATCAATAGGAAAGTTAAAAAAATAAATAAAGAGAGGCAAACTTGATACTTCTCTTTCTAGTGTCTCAGTGGAAATAGTAGGTGTGGCTCACCGTAGACTGTAACAGAGTTTATTCCAGTGGCCTCCAAGGTTGACAATCACTTTCTAATTACTTACATAGCTTCTGTAGAAACAACCATTGAATATCTAAAGTTACATTTAAACTATCTGCCATTTATACCATTCCGGGGTATTTATCCAAACACTTCATCATATCACTGAGATACTTACAGAACTAGTTGCAATAGCCAAGTTATGAGTCCAACCCAGGTGACTCACAACACAAGAATGTATAAAGGAAATGTAAACATTAAAGAAAACACACATCATGGGATTGTTTCCACCTATAAGGAAAGCTGAGGTTCTGCCATTTGCAGGAATGTGAGCAGGTGAACCCAGCCTTAGAAAAGCAAGTGCCACATATTTTTCTCTCATGAGGATGTCCTAGATGTTATAGAGATCCATGAAGTCATGAACATACAGATGGCATGTCAGTAGAAGCAAATGTAGAGGAACACAGGTCCAAGGGCAAGTGTAGATGCGAAGACAAGTATCAAAAGCAACATAGAGGAGGAAAAAAAATTTATTTCAGATTACACTTCCCGGTCACCATCCATCATTTCAGTCAGTGCAGGAACTGAAGAATTCATGAAGGAAGGCTGCAGCTTACTTGCTCGCACACTAGTTTGTGCTCAATTAGTTTTCATATAGTACAGTACCAACAGGCTAGGGCTGGTACACTCACACTAGGCTTGAACCTCTGAAATCAACTGTCGATGAAGGCAGTACCCTTATAAACATAATTACAGGACTATCTGACCAAGGTTATACTAATTAGTACAGGACCCTAGTTCTGTTCTCAGCAAGCCACATCAGGTAGCTCACAAACTGCCTGTAATTTTAGCTCCAGAGGACTTCGTATTCTTCTGGCCTTCATGGATACTTCACATATGTATATACTCATACAAATCCAGACATGTACACATGCACATAAATAAAAAGGGGTGGGATTAAGTTAAACATTAAAATTATGTCAGTAAGTTATATAGACCAAATTAAAGAATTAGATAAAAAAAAAAACCTTTTGTTTGAGTAACAAAAACTCAAAACAAATCAAAACAAAGGACCATAAAGTTCATAGTACAGAAGATTCTTATAATTTCATATGATGCTTATATAAAAAAAGTTACTTTTCTCATGTACTCTTAGAACATCAATTGAGGCAATCTTTTTTTGTAGAGAAATTTGACAGGATATATTAAAATAAGACTTGCTTTTTATTCAAAATTCTTCTTTTATGAATCTTATCTACAAACATCCAGACATATATTCACAGATTTATCTGTGTGGACATTTATTATGTTTACAACACAACTGAAAACCAAAAAGATAGGAAAAACTTTAATATGCATGTGTTATGGACTATATTCAGTCATTACAACAAAAGAGGAGATTTAAACTGCCATAGAATGTTAAAAATATATAGTGTTACATCTTTTAAGTAAATAAATATTGGTATGTATACATAGTTATCCACTACACAGAAAAAAGACATACAGGGTGAATTGTTCCTGTGGGTTGTTGATATCTTGGACATAAACAAAAATATTAATGTTTTGTTTTAAATATCTATGTTTCCTACACTAAAGTGAGAATATTAAGATTACATATTTTCAATTAGGAATTCTTTAAAACAGAATATTATATATGAGGATGGGAATGGTGCATAGGATATATCCTGCTTTATTTGAATTCGTTTCTGAGACTGTAGTGTGGGTCTGCCAACACTAATAACATATTTTAGTTTCCCTTTAACAATCTTTGGAACATATAAAAAGACTCAAGCAGTACGTCAAGTGGGGAGAAGGTATCTTTAAAAGATAACCATGATGGAAGTGTTATGATAGCCTTGATTGGATCTCTGTTGAGTCCCATTCCGAGAAAGCTATTTCCTCCTAGTGAAAAGACTAGAGTCGATCTCTGGTTCTAGGAAGAGACAACATCCTCAACTCCAGAAAACATTAAGAGTTAATCGAGATGGGCCCTGCCAATCACCTTGTCAAAGATAACTCTTCAGGAAGGAAGGCAAGCTTATCGAAAACTAGGATTAAACAGAAGGAAGGAATAATTACATCCTTAATGAAATAATATAGGCTTTCTTCCCAGAAACCTGGCCCACTGTGCAGTCGCTCTAGTCAATATAGAGTCACCATGGAGTTCTTCTAGGCCTACCTTATTGAAACCTGACTTGAAAAGGCAAAATGTTTCTCCCATTTCCTTTCCTCTGTCTTTCTCCTTCAGATGCTGGTCAGAGCCTAAATTGGTTTCGACGGTTTGTTTTGTTTCCCTGGTACTTTGGACCTCTTTACTTTACTCTGAAGCCACCCAGCCCTTCTGGCACTGCTTGCTAAGCCTCCATGCCTAATCTAAAAAGCCAAAGCGTGTTCTCTTGTTTGTCCCATTAGCTGTCCTCCAGGCAGCTGCAGGTATTTACAGGTTTTTTTTTTTTTAATACTCAACTAAAATTGTTAGGTTCTTCAATTATGGAGACTAACGGGTCAAAGAAAGGGCCACAATTTTTCCCACAACAATGTTACCTCTAAGTGGTAAAGTTGAGATTTTAGGCAAGTAGATTTTTAAATTCTGGTAGAGTTCTTCACAAACAGGGAGAAGGTTGCATGGGGAAGAATATATAAATGTGTATTGAATAGCATTTTCTTTGTTTTTCCTGGGCACAGAGTGATAGAACATCATTAACTTGATCCTATAACCATGGCTTCTAATGATCAAACCCACACAGTGATAAGCTGGTGGTAATGGTAAGAGAGTGATTGATATTCCCTTGTAAAAGGAAGTTGAGTGGGGTCACATGACTATCAGCTTGGCTCCACCTATCACCCCATCTCGCCGTCTCCAACAGTATGCAAGTGGTCTTGGAGATGCTGGAGCATAAGTATGTAGAAGGTTAATTGCAGGGGCCTCCATGTTGTCACTGGTGTGTCTTCTTTGAGAGATGACAGTGCCTTTCTTAACTCTTGGTGAGTTTAACTTTTACAACAAGAGTACTTCTGACTCATGGCCATCAAAGCTAGCCTGAGACAGAGGCTTCCAAGTTTAGTGTGCCATGCCTAACCAGAGTAAGGAGATAGAGACAGGTAGTGAGCAGAGCAAACATGGATTTATTCGGGAAAAGTGAGAAATAATTCCTGAGAGCTGTATGTATTCCAAGAGATGCGACCAAAGCAATGTGTAGTTTACAGGCCTTTTAGAAGATATGTGCCAGAAATATGATGGACCCTGAGGGAATCTTGACTGTGACTTGTTATTCTCTGAACACATTATAGGATGAAATTGTGAGTGGACTACACTCTTGTTAGATTGTTCCTGGACTCAAAGAAGCGATGACATATTGCTTTCCCAAAAGGGAACTAGGAAGGGAGTTATTATACTCACTTTTATCCACTTTCTTACCTAAATAATTTTGTTCATTTTGTAGGCTGCTTAGCAAGTCACTATCTACATGACTAGTTCAAAATATAACAATATTATGCCTGGAGGAAGCTACTTTGTAGCTCCATAAAGTCACTATACTGGTCTTTGTGGTGATAAAGCTGTTTAGATCTTCTGTAAGGAGCTGCTCACCCATGCTCTATAAGGAAGCCAATTAAACTCATTGGTTTGTCAAGCTAGACCTAGTGAAGTTAGGGTGATGGTCTGTCTTTGGTATTTATCTGTGGTAAATAGATTCTCTAATCTCCCCAAGAAAACTTAGTATGGCATGATTTTCAGTATCTTCTTCTTATGATTTGAACAGGGAAAGCATTGAGCTATTTCAACATTTGAAAAATTTTACAGTCCAAAGTTATATCTATAACCTGGCATTTAAAAAGATAACATCTGATATAAACATGTTTACAAACACAAAGTCCATGCATTTATATATACTCTGGGAAAAGGGGTGAAATGTATTGAATTTGAAAGGCACAGACAATATTCCTGTTTTGTTTTTGAGAAATTATAGATAATGTGTTTTTACCAAATATTATACATATTTAAACCCTATTATTCAACATTAATTCTTATTATTCATTTAAATGTGAATTATTCATTATGTTTCTAAAATTAACTATGTGTAAAACCCATAGCAAATTAATTTCAATAATTAAGTCCAAACTGAAAAGAAATTACATGATGGGAATAAATTTGGATTCCCCCATTTTCATTTTAAAATTCATAGGAGCTACAGTAAGGTGTATACTCATGTGCACACACAAACACACACACACACACACACACACACACACACACAAAGTGAAATGGGCAGGCATATTAAAGAGGACTATACAAGTCATTGAAAAAACTATCCCGACTCTGTCCTAACCTCCTAGCGCAAGAGGCAGGGTTTTGAAACTGATTCTCCATCAGAGAACTTGCATCTCAGTGAGTGGCAATGATGTAATTAAAACAGACAAAGTGAGGTGACATGCCATTCTATGATAATTGTTTCAGTGGCACAGAGAACAGAACAGAGATCAGAAAATGGAATGGCTGCAAAGGTGGTTGCAGTCATCTATGATGAAGACATCTGAATGAAAGAAAGGAGGCATTGGTCTATGTGAGGCTTCACATTTCAAGCAAATGGAGAAACAGCCACACAGGTTTTAGGGTTAAGAATGAGCCTGGAACACTGACAGAATATTAAAGTGTCCGGTGTCCTTGGCATGCAGTGCGCCAGTAGACTACAGTGAGAATTCAGGTCATAGAAGTTGCAAGGTGTCAAAACATACAGGGCACTCACTTAGGCACTGGTAAAGAGTTTAGATTGTATTCACTGTTCTGGAAAGCCATTGGAGGGCTTTGGAACAGCAGGCCAGGGAACAAACACACCATCTCCAACATTTTAGTGGCTTGTCTTGGTCTGCAGAAGAAACATTTTTAAATTGACAGAGGTAGAGGATAGGAGTAAGATTGTAGGTTCAGACTTTCTAAATTTTATTCCTATATGGTTATTTTTTTTCATAGTCTAGGACACTCTTAAACCCAATATATCTTTTAGTCACCTAGGAGAGCACTTAAGATGACAGTGAAAGTCTTAGGAAATGGTCGTTAGCTGTTATCTTTTGAGGGGCCAGCAGTGCTTTCTGATATGATGAGGGCTGAAGTGGAGAGAAAAATGGTTGTTAAGGTGTGATTTAGAGCCAAGAAGCATGGCTTAGAGCCAAGAAGCATGGTTTAGTGATGTAGCCATTGAGGTAGAAACATTTGCTGGGGGGGGGAGCTTGTGGAAGAAAATGGAACCCCCAAACGATCTTATTCTGGAAGCAGTCCATGACATTGACATTTGTGTATGATCTGTTTACTGAGGGGAATGTGCCTAGAGAGAATAAGGGTGTGGGGATAGTGGGAAAGGGAAGGGGAAACAGACAATGAAGGGACCCATGCCACCCCAAGGAACTCTGGAACATACCTTGCATTCAAGAGCTTTCTCTTCGAGAAAGAAACTTCTGTACTATGACATCAGCACAGTATATACCAACATTGCTATATACCATATACAATACTATAGAAATAACCTCTTATTCATAAAAACTATTGAATCTGAGGAGTGGCCAAAGAACACAGATATGGGGGAATTCCACAGGCTAGAGTATGTTTCTTTTTGCCTGTGCCTTCATACATGACTCTGGATTTTATTTCATTTTTCCATTGGCCTCTGCTCCCTCACTGACAGTCATTCTGATGGAAGTAACTGGCTATAGGAGAATAATTGCTGGTATTGTTAGATCACTTCTATCATCCATCTTTATACGCTTTGAATGTATCTATTATTTCAGTCCTCACAGTAGTAAGAACAGGAGATATAAATTGGGCCAGTAATTTGGGGCACAGAGACCTTGAAAATTAGAGTTCTGATTCTTGTTCTCAGTCAGAGATTGGAGATCAGAAATACGAGAAGTATTCGGGGGCTCTGATTCCTATCCTCTTGTTATCTTTCTCTTTTATTGTATGACCTGAATGGGCATCACTGTCTGCAAGCCCTGAACAAGGGCATCACAAAAGCAGAAGCAAGAACAACTCATAGGTGAGGCAACTGGACTGACAATCTAGGTCTGATACCTAGACTCCATCCCAGAAAGGCTTTATTAATCCCAAAGGATCTACAGCCCCTAACTCAAGATATATATGGTGGCCACTGGTTTTCTGGGACCCTACCTAATACCACAAGCTACTGTTCATCTGAGAGGAGAAAGCACTGTTAATCTCAAGGACACTATCACTTTTGTCTCTAATAAACAGTAGCTCTTTTGGCTTGATGATCTTTATACCTGCCCTGTTCTTTTCATGAGAATATTGCAGGTGGGTATGAAACAATCTAGAACTCTTCCCCGAGAAACTGGTACTACAATTCCTACGGCAGGCACGATGCTGACCTGGCCCGTATGTGAAGACCTAGCTCTGCCTTTGGAACATGCTCCTTTCTCCCTTCTGTGTTTCATCCACTAAAGCTCCACAGAAAACTTTGCCCTGTGATAGCTAAGGCTACTTGGAATGGTCATTTTGTGCTTGGCTTTTAAAGGGCTTAAGCCATTACCTTTCAGAGCAAAGACAATTTATGAGGCAGCTTAAGGTCTCCATGCTAGAAACTGATGAAGTTCTATTAATCTCCCATCCACTAATTTGATTTGCTGTGTTCCTTTCATGGAAGACACTACCCTGTCATAAATCTGACAGGCCCATGCTCACGCTGCATTGCTTTTATTATTACTGTATTACAGGGTTTCAGTAACTCGGATTTAGGATTACAGACATAACTGCCAGAGAAATTTACAGCATGCTGCCATCCCCAGATTTTTATGGCTTGGCTTCTTGCACAGTTTCTCTTCAAAATCTTAACACTTATCCCTTGACTTCAGTTAAAAATACAGTGTGTGCTCTTTCTATCTGCAAGAAGTATTTGTAATGTTCCTCTTTCTCCACAACCTCTCCAGCATCTGCAGTCACCTGAGTTTTTTATCCTAGCCATTCTGACTGGTGTGAGGTGGAATCTCAGGGTTGTTTTGATTTGCATTTCCCTGATGACTAAGGATGTTGAACATTTCTTTAAAAAAAAAAAAGAAGTATTTGTATTCTAAGAAAATCTAAAGTGATTTTGTTTCTTCATATTTTTATATCTTCTAGATGAAGTTTGGAAATATTCTTAAGAAGAACATTTTCTGGGTTAGTTAATACCAATTAGGTGTTACTTTAAATTGTTGGCATTATGTTATTAAATCTTTAAAAGGAAAAACTGAGGACAAGCAAAGTCACCTGAGATGGGGCTTAGTGTCTGTGACACTTAATTAGTTTTAAGAAAAGGCAAAGCTTGTCCCTTATTATGTTGAGGACATCCAGTTTTTTAAAGGACAAAGATAATTATTAATTATATGCTCAAAGTTGTATTTTTAATAAAGAAGTATGAGGTGTAAGGCAATTATCTAAATTACTTTTTAAACTATTAATGATGAAGATAACTAAGCTATTTTAGAGGCTGCTCAGAATAATACATAGTGTGTTAAATTATTTCAATAAAAAGTCTCAATATCCTTATATGGTTATTAAAGATTTTTGATTTTTTTTGATAATCAAATATTTTAAAATAACACAAAATATAATGCATTATTTTTAAAACATAATCTTTTTATTGTCTAGAAATTTCATATCATAAAACCAGATCATAGACCAGTTCCCATGTCAGTCCCCCTACCCTTGTGACCTCTTCCATCCTCTTCCCCCAAAAGTAAAAGTAAAAATAATGAAAATAAACAAGTCCAATTTGTGTTATTGTCAATATAGTCACTGGAGCATTGTCAAACTTTCAGTGGCCTGCCCCTTAAGTAGAACTGACTCCTTGCCCTCTCTCACCCCCATCAGAACCTATCAATTGTGTAGAGGTACATTACAGCAACCCCATGGCACTTTTTAAGAGTTCTCTTCAATGGCTTCCTGTCTAGACTGTTCCTTTTTGGGGGGAGATGGTTGGAATTGGGGTAGGGGTTCTCACAAAAGTCTTCCACTTCCCTCCTTCTTAACTGTGCATCTGTAGCCGTAAAATAGCACAGCAAAAGTAACTTCCTTGCTTAATGCTCAAACTTGGTCTAGCTGTAAGTATGTTTGTGTTTTCTAGGGAGCAATGCTTTCTTGTCTTCTTGTCTTTTCTTCTGTAAGATGTCTACTCAAGCTGTTTCATCTGAGACTTCTTACTAATAGTAGGAAGGCAAGTTAGAGCATTGGGAGAAGGATGTAGATACATGTTAGAATGAATTTCTCTGTCATGACTCAGGTGTGGAAGCAGTTAGAGGAATCTCTCAAATTTCTGCTTGGAGTTCTACAATGAATGATTGTGAATACCTTGCCAGCCAAGGGTTGAGAAAGCAGCAGGCCCAATGTCTGAAGCTTAGTGTAAACTTGAGTAGCAAATAAAGGAACAGTGATAAAACAAACAATAAACCACACACACACACACACACACACACACACACACACACACTTCTGAAGATTGTTCATGCTTTGGATACCTGTATCAATTTTCATTTGCTCACCTGTTTTGAAAACAAAAAGAATAAGAAAGAAAAAAGGAAAGAAAGAAAGAAAGAAGAAATAAAGGAAGGAAGGAAGGAAGGAAGAAAGAGGATCAAGAAAACTCAATGGGTTAAGAACCTGTTCAATATTATGGTGGTGAAGTTTCTGGATATAGTATAGAAATTTGCATATTGGAAGAAAATCAGAGCTGATGATTAACTAAGTACACAGATATAAATATAGTTTTTGGACCATGAACATATAGATGCATTTAGGTACACTGCTGGATAATTAGAAGTGCACAGCTTCATTTGATAAATGTGATCACATCTCTGTGGAGCTGTGAGTGGATCTCTAGCTTTTCTTCCTACAATATTGGAATCATTTTACTTGAGAATGCATTCAGGATGCTATATGACAAAAAAAAGCATGCCAATCAACACCAGTCTTGGACTGAGCTCTGATGTGGTAGTGACCTCATTAACCACTGGCAAGTGTGTGCTCTCTTATTCAGATGTCATGGGCTCTGCTAGCCAGTGCTTCCCTAGGGGTACCTTCTCTACTATCAACAAAGAGAACATTCTGAGAGGCTTCCATGTGGAGGGAGGTCCTCAGTGGATTTCTTTGGTGATACTTTGTCATTACTTTCTTTTCTTACCCTTTCCACCCCAGAGGAAATCTATCCACAGAATTTCTACAGGTGTCAGTTTCAAAAATCCTTATCATTCAGGTTTTACTTCACCATTTTTTTCCTGTTAAACTGGAAGAATATATTTGGATTTCCTCCCAAGACATTGATTGATAAAGTCTTATTAAGGCTGGCAGTATAAAAATAAGTGGTCATGTAAATTGTTTATCTCATAACATCACATCCTTTGTCAAGTCTATTATTCTGTCTGTCTCCTTTCTTTCTCAGGAATGTGTATATGTGTTTATTTTTTGTAATTTTTTATCTACCTTTATAGTTATCATTTGAGATCCAATGTTATCTAGTGTTTTTGAATTAGTATTCTCTGTATTAGGATTTTTCCAAAGACTCAGAAAAAAAATTGCGTGTGTGTGTGTGTGTGTGTGTGTGTGTGTGTGTGTGTGTGTGTTAGCTAGTTAGTGAGCTAGAGACTGGGGAAATGATAGCACAGCCACAGCTTAAATACAAAAGCTAGCAGTTTCAATACCAAAGATGAGCTTCATAAGTCTGTCATTCAGGTTTGATGAGACACGCCCACAATCCCAGCATGCAAGAGGCATGAACATTTGTACGTGCTTTTTTATGAGCATGAATTTTTGTTTTTCTGTGACCAATGTACAAGACTATAATCATCATTTCACATGTCAATTACACACTTAATATTATAAGAAATGACTATTATATTTTTTCAGAGTAACTACAAAATATTATGTTACTTCCAATATGGGATAAGTGTCCCATTTCTTAACATATTTCCCAGCATTGTTGAAAATTTACTTATTTTTTAAAATTTGAGTCATTCTGATGTGATAGCACCCATTGCATACTGATATTATCTTCTGCAGTAGGTGATGATTTTGACATCTTGTCATGGGTTTGCTGCCATTTGTACCTTCTCTCATGAGATGAACAGTGGGCCTTGCTTATTCCTGTTGGCCTTCTAGGTTATCTATTTGATACACAGTTGCTTTGTCTTGCATTGGTAGATTAGTCAGCTTGGAAAGACTTAACAAAGCACCAAAACAAACAAAGCAGGATAATTATACCAAGAGGTTATTTTTCTCTAGTTCAGGAGGTGGGAAATCCAAGATCAGGATGTCTGAGATGGTAGCCCTTGGGGATTCTTTCTCTTTGTGCCTTCCCAAGACAAAAAGAAATATATTCATTTCTTTTTTTGTTGTTGCTAGAACACTAATTACAGTGGATGAGGATGATATTCTGAGGACATTATTTGACTTGAATTACCTTGTTAGATATAACTTCGCCAAATATAATCATAGTAGGGGTTAGAATTTTAATGCATTGAACTAATAAAATGTTTCCCCTGTCCATGTATCTTGTCTTTACATCCTTTTGAGAGGTTGTTTTCATAGCTAAATCTATCTGTCTGTCTATCTATCTATCTATCTATCTATCTATCTATCTATCTATCTATCTATCTATATCTTGGACCTCCTTTTGTTATTTTTCATGTTGGAGAATTCCTTATGTCTAAAACATGAGTCAAAATTCATTTTCATCATCTCTGAATAAGGTCTAGTTGGTCTAGTCTGTCATTGAAAAGGCCATCATTATACTTCTGGTTCCTTATTTGTAAATAGTGGTTTGTTTTCTGTTTCATTAATGTCTATCTGTCTGTCCTTCTGAACAACGTGCTTTCTATAGGAATGTGGTAAGACCTGATCTTTTCATTTCACATGTGGATTAGATTCTCTATGTATTTTATTAACCACACACCAATTATCTCATTTGCTTTGGAGTGATTGATTATTAATCATACTGTGTATTGATTTTGGTTTATGTGACTGTTGTTAGTATAGAATCAAGTAAGGCAGGAGATTCTCTTATCTCAAGAATGCAGAGGTGAGAGATCAAAGGATGGAAAAGTACAGGTGATTTTGATTCTCCATGAAGGAGTATCAGTTTAATCAGGAAAGTAGATATTTAACCAGTGGTGGTTGCAAGATGAGAGATTACAGTGAATGTTTGTGCTTTATCTTTTCAGCAGGTCTTGGGGATGCCAGCAGAAATCAGCCCTGTAGAGAATGAAACTTGCAAAGAATGGTTACCTGTGAGAATGACAGTGTTTGAGAGAAGAGATGGTAGCCACTTGCTAAATGTGGGAACCAATATCTGGGCCTGCATAAAATCCTGAAGACCCGAGTTCAATCCCCAGAACCCAGGTGATGGAAAAAAAAAAAACTACAGAAAACCAGGCTAACAATTCACCTCTGACTGTCATATGTATATCATGATACATTACTCTGCAGATATTGATAGACTGACAGAAAGCTAGATAATTGATGATAGATGGTAGAGAAGTAAATACATATAATAAAAAATAAGCTTTTAATATATACCCAGCCTATCAGTTCTGTTCCCTAGAGTACCAAGATTCTTACAACAGGTTTTGTTTGATTTTGAAACAAGGTTTGTGGACTATTTTCAAGCCTGGCCTTGATCTCTCAGTCTTCTGACTTTTACTTCCTGAGTGTCACTGGCACTGATGGGGTCTTTTAGCATGATTGGCCTCCACAGCTTTTTTTCAGTCACATATTCAGTCCTAAATAAATAAAAAAAAAAACTCTTTTGAGAAGAAACAACCATCATTATATAGCAGTTATATAAATACATAGATTCCACTTGCAAAGTATATTTTGGTAAAAGTGCATTTGAAGCTTTCATTTTCTTTAACATCTTTATAAACTGAGTGCATAATTCCAACATTAGTACTATAATTTTTTAAATGGAACCAAACATAGAAGGAAATTAAATATTCTAAATAGACATGACACCTTGTGATTGATGGGTATTTTGGGGCTTGCACTACTCATAAAATTTTTGTCAGTTGACTGAGTTATCATTATTTTAAGCTGCTTTCAAGGGTGCCTAAACTGCAACACATTACATTTATGTGGAGGAATATTTTCAATATAAATATATATGTATATATATTCACATATTTATGTGTGTATGTGTATATGTATATGTGTGTGTATGTTTATGTATATGTGTGTATATATATATATATATATATATATATATGTACATGTGTTTGTATGTATATATGTAACTTGTTGCTGTCGGCTAGCAACGTTAAAACAGTGGGTTACCTGGAATATGGAGTTAGAAGGAGATAAGAGGAGATAGGAGGAGATAGGGTGGCCCAAATTATACCTACCCACGAGGAAGGTACCTTAAAACATTAGACAGGAGCCTTTATCACTCAGCCATCTTGAACCTTTAATGCCCTCCCTTTGTTCCCCCAACAGGTAAAATAACTGAGGCAAAAACCACTCTCCTAAGTATGTCAGCATGCCAGTCCAATCAGGGACTTCCTTTTTTCTCTACGGAGGTGGAACTTCCAGATGTAACTGGGACCAGGTTGGAGGCTTGGCAAATAGCAGGAGGTAGGCAGAGAGGTGTGGTTAAGAGAGGGAGGCTTCAAACCAGGAGGGTAACAGTAACTCATAAGATCAATTTATAAATGATTAGTTATTTGCTAGAAGAACTGAATGGAGGAGATTACAAACCAGTCCTTGAAAACCAGCTTGAAGAGTCTCTATGCACTTAAGTAACAAATGAACTCAAAGTTGTGTGACCCATTTCTACCCATGTTTGAAGGATAAAATGGGGGACTGGTTTGTTCATTTTCAAGAACAGGTTCTGTATGTCAAAACTGGAAATAGTCATGGAACAAGGACTTGCACACCCCAGGGCATTAACAGTGTATAAAAATGGCATGACTGAGTAACTGTTAGAGATGTTTGTGTCTGAGAATGATGTGAACAGAGGGAATAGAAGTTTGTTTCCAAGAAAAACACACAGATTTTGTAGCACTGTGCCACTGGATTATCTTGGAGGAGTTTCTATGCCCCATGAAGGAGTACGTCAGTTCCTTTACTTCTATTTTACTCTCCAAGGAAGCAAGAGATTTGTTTTTTGAGAACATAATTAAATCTGAGGCTCAGATTACATAATCTTTTTAAAGTTAAGTGTGTGTGTGTGTGTGTGTGTGTGTGTGTGTGTACATGTGTTCTGTATTTGCATGCACTTAAGCACCATGCATACATTTGAAAGTCAGAGTACAATTTTATGGATTCAGTTCTTCCCTTCAACTGTGTAGGTTCTGGAAGCTGAAAACACATTTGAAGGTAAACATCAGGTTTAAAGGTAAACACCTTTATCCACTAACCTATTTCCCTTTTAATTATCCACTATCATCACCACATTGCCAGAATTCCTTTCAGTGCTGAGGAAAGACAGTGAGAGTTGGGTATATCCTATCCCTGACTCATTCTGTCATATCTTTCTCTAATTTGTTACTTTGTCTGCTCCTCAATTAGACAATTTGATGTCACTTTCAAATATGTCTGCCTCCTTGTACAAACTTTACCTTAGAGGTGTGTACTAAGGGGGTGTTTGTATTCCAGCCAGAGGAATTAAATGTCTATCATTCTATCCATTCACAGAGACCTAGTAGGTCTTTGGCTATCAACCCTTGCCAGAGCAGACATGTTGTTGGGTTAAGTTCTTCTAAATTATAATCTTGTTAATAGTTATTTAATCAATATTTAGGTGATAGTCTGTGCTTTAGAATTTAGTTAACATGTTTTACAAACAGTAGTATATTTATTTCTATTACAAAAATCTATGATTTTATTAATATTGTTATTCCTGTCTCATATGAGAAAAGTAAGACATTAAGAGGTAAATCATCTTTCTGTATGATCACGCTATGATCAAGTAGTACAATCAGAGTTTAATGCAGGGAATTAATATTCAGAGGCCACGGGGGATTGGCGAGATGGCGAACTGCTCTTCCATAGGTCCTGAGTTCGGATCCTAGCAACCACATGGTTGCTCACAACCACCTGTAATGAGATCTGACGCCCTCTTCTGGTGCCTCTGAGTGAGCGGGGCAGGCAGAGGTCCTGAGTTCAATTCCCAGCAGCCACACACATGATAGCTCATGGCCATCTGTACAGCTACAGTGTACTCATACACATAAAATAAATAAAATAAATCTTTAAAAAAATATTCAGAGTCCACAAATATATTTTTTCTTTCATGGTGTCTTCTATTATAGAAATACTTTTTATGGATATAAAAGGAGACCTATACTATTGACTTTTTTGCTGCTGCCATAAAATATAATGACCAAGGGAACTTATATATAAAGGTTTATTCTCCTTGTGCTCCTATAGAGAGGGTCCACAAAGACAGTAGTAGAATGGCAGCAGGCAGCCAGAGCAGGAAGCTGAGTGATCCTCGTCTTTACCCACAAACATAAAACAAAAAGAACCAACTGAAATTGGGGCAGGGCTATGAACTCACAAAGCCTGCACCAAGAGGCATACTTCTTCCAGCAAGGCTGGGCTACCAAGTGGTTCACAACCTCCCACTAACAGTCACCATCTGGGAGTCATTTATTCTCATACCTGGGCCTCTGGAGAACATTGTCTTTCATTCAAAAAACCACAGGATCCTAGGATGCACGAGACAGTTCATTCACAGAGAAGGAAAAACACTGGCCTTTGGAGACACCAATTATTTTTTATATTCAGATCATTGTCCAAAATAAGCCAACTTTCTGTTACTTGCAGCCAATAATAGACAAGTAAATACTAAAATCAACAATATAAAATATCAACTCAATCCTCTGAAAATCCACAACAGCATGGTACTATGAACACTTGTAGCTCTTGTAAACTCACTTTCAGTGAAAACATATGTCAAGCTCTCACTTCAAATGTAAATCATATGCTTTCACTGAAAGTATTTATTAAAGTATTCAGAACTCTTTATTTTCTGAAATTTTATTTTTTTCCAGTATTTTTTTTTGCAATAGATTTGTTTAAAAGAATCAACAAATAGTTTCCCTGTTAAGTTATATCTTTTTATGGTTCATTTCAGACAATTAGCTTATTGTATTTTTAAAGACCTATAATTGCAAGCTACAGCATTTTCAGTATCAGGTGTTGTCTATATGAAATGCCATTATGATGAGCCCAGCATACCATCAATAGTTGTCATGTCACACACAATGGTTTTATAAGTCTACTAAGAAAAATCTTGCTAACTCCATTTTGATGTATTTCATACACTTGAAAAGAGTCTGTGGCTGGGTTCATGTCCAGGTAGGGTGACAAGGTGTGTATCTAAGAGAGAAGGGAGGTGGGGGGAAAAACCTGGGTTTGGGATGTATTGTTTGAGAGAAGAATCATTAACTGTAGCTTCAAGTGGTTTAAGTTAAAGTATTTCATTGAACTTGTTGCATTTTTGAACAGTATATATAGTTAACTTTACTTTCATCCAATAAATAGACTTCTGGTAGATAAAAATTCTACTATGAAAAAATTCTAGTATATAAAATATAGATGCCTACTAAGTTTTTTTTCACATATTGAAGCATAATGGTAATCAGTGGATGGAATAACATAGTTTTACTTTGCAAACTACAAAAAAATTAATTAGTAAGAGAGCATTCCCAAGTTATGTTAGAAAATTGAAGGCATTGTACGAGGATGAATAGCTTTCTAAGTGTCTAAGTCAAACACTTTCTGAGGTGACATGTAAAACTTGATTCTTTGTTCTTGTTATGCAATTATAAAACATTCAGCTAGTTCTTATTTGTGGACATAATGTGAAAATTTAAATATATTCGTGATGTCTACAATTTTTGAATGTTTATTATGTATGGAGTAAACAGGGCTTTCTGTGATTCCCCCTCAAGAAAAATCTAGAAGGCAAATTTATTATTTTCATTTACTATACACGAAGGAACTAAGCCATACAGAACAATCCACTTGTTCAATGTGACATGCAGTTGACACTGAGATTGAACTCAGACTTCTCTGACTTCAGGGCTAAATTCCCTTTTCCATAAGTGCCCTTAACATGGGAGACCATAACATGACACTTCTGCCTGATCTCCTACTAAGGAATTTCAGTGAGGGTCTGTTTCTGATTTGTAGATGGTGGAATATCTTATCAAGGTGCCCTATATATTTGCTTTAGGTTTAGTGCTTCCAAAGGACATACTGATAGGAGTATTTTAAGAGGCTGAGAATTGCAGGGAAATGTAATCAGGAACAGAGGAAATACAATAGAGAAATTGAAATATCTATGACCTTATATGGTTGGTCAATTCATACAGCCTTTGCTTCTGTTTGATCTTACACATTAGCTTATCATATAAAGCAGATATTCAAGTGTACTCCAGTTTGAATCAAGGAAACAGGCATTTCATACTTCCACACTAGTGATTTACTAGCTAAAAGCTACCCAGGGAGGCAAACCTAGAGACATGTAGAAGTGTCAAAGGCAAAATTCAAGAGCATAGATTCAGTAAAAAAGTAAGATGCCTGAAGAGAAAGATTTTTGATTTTAGACCACATCCATATGTATCTTCTTATTTAAATTTTATTTTTTTGTTATCACACACTTCTAAACACTCATTTAACTGAGAATATACAGATATCAATAATGACTGAAAGCAAACCCTTGGTTTAACATAAATATCAAAATGCTATCAAATTTCATTTGCTACTATTCACATTAAGGCACTCACACCTTCATTTGCTGGTAAATAGGAAATACTATTTCACAGTAACATTCCAGATTATCCTTGTGTTAAGAATGTGGGGTCTATTAGGATATGTCCCTCAGCATCTTCAGGAGTGTTCACACACAGCTATATGATTCCTCTCTCTGTCACAACCAATGCTATTTTAACAATGTCTCTGTGTGAGGTATAAAGAATTTGAGTAGCTTTTCTGTATCAATAGAGTCTATGGTTTTATTTTTATTCTTTGCTTTTGTTTATGCTATTCACAGACCACCATCTACTTCATGACCATTGCCACAGACATAACTGGCTGGGTCCTGACTACCAATAAAACATTTTGAGACCAGATCAGCTCAGTAGAATGGAATTCCTGTATTAAAGATGCTGGTCAACAATACAAAATATTTTAAAATAATTTTCTCCATTTCAAAAAGTTATAGATTCTGGTAGAGTCAGATACATGATGCACATGTTTAGCTCAGTACTCCTTAGCCCAAGAAAATCAATCAGAGCTGTGGGTGCCTGTGTCTTTGTCTCTGGGCTTTATTTTTAAAATTATTTTTATTAATTATTCTATTTATTTATTATTCTATTTACATTCTAAATACTGCCCCTTTCTTTGTCTTCTCTCCATGAGTTCATTACCCCATTCTCCCTTCCCCTTCTGAGAGGGTGCACCTCCACCCACCCACAGACTCCTACCATGCCCAGCTAACATTCCCCTTCCCTTAGACATCGAGTTTCTACAGGATTTAATGCATACTTTCTCAGGCCAGATAAGGTAGTCCCCTGCTACATATGGACCAGCCCATGTATGCTCTTTGCTGGTTGTTAAAATCATGGCCAGAACTTTAAAAAAATCACTATATGTTGTAAGACCTTTACTGTAATAGAAAAATCAGAGGTTAGGACATGGAATGGTGTTAATGATTAAGTGTATTGAAATAGGAAAGTAGATTTCTTAGCTTCAGACTATAGATGAAGGAAATTATCATCAGATAGAATGGGTGACTTGAACATTAGACTAGAAAATAAAAATGATTAGAAGGTGATTTTTCTTTCAACTTCAGGCTGGTAAAGGCTTCATCATTGAATGTCATCTGTAGCCCTTCTATATGTCATTTTAAGAGAAAAAAACAACAAAAGTATCATTTAAAATATTTTGGGGGCTGGAGAGATGGCTTAGCAGTTAAGAGATCTTATATGAATGAGAATGAGAGGTTAACTATTAGAGAACTGTTGAAACATAAGGCACCTGGGAGTAGATAAATGATGGAAAATTAGTGTTTCTTAAAAATGAGAAATATAATTCCCATAGCTGTAAATACATTGTTTATATCAAAGGGATAAAATAAGCTTAAGAAGCAAATTAGTACATTTCTGAAGAAGTATGTGCCATTAGTGTTAACAATGTAATTAAGAGACAAGTTGTCTCCTTAAGAAGCTAGGTTGATGGTTGGCCTGATATAGAAAGTTAGGACAGTGACACATCTGCCACTGATGGAGGGAAAGTGCCACAGGTGAAGGAGCAAGGGAAGGGATAAATAACAGGTCCTTGTAGCACAAATCAGGAACTAAGAATTCACAGGCACCCAAGAACACACTACTGATGGAACAACTGATTGCAACATCGAAAGTACAATTAACTCATTCTTTGATACAAATATAAATGGGAAGCAGGCAAATTAAACCTCAAGGGACATAGTAAGAATAGCACTAACAGGGAAGTTTACAGCAATAAGAGCTAAAATGGAAAACATAGAGATTTCATGTGAGCGATACAATGGTGCATGTTAAGGATGTAGAAAATAAAGAGCAATAAACAAAACCCCAAGGAATAGAAGAAAACTGGGTAGAAATTAAAAAAAAATACAGGAAACTTCTTTTATTGGTTATTTTGTTTATTTACATTTCAAATGTTGGCTCTCTTCCAGGTTTCCCCGCTGCAAACCTCCCATCCCATCCTCCTCCCCTGCTTCTATGAGAGTGCTCCCTACTCACCCATCCACTCCTGCCTTGCTGCCCTAGCATCTCCCTGTACTGGGCACTGAGCCTCTAGAGTACCAAGGGCCTCTCCTCCCATTGATGCCAGACAAGGCCATCCTCTCCTATATATGTATCTGGAACTATATATGCTTTGGTTGGTGGTTTCGTCTCTGGGAGATCTGGGTGTCCAGTTAGTTGATATTGTTGTTCTTCCTATGGGATTGCAATCCCCTTCAGCTCCTTCAGTCTCTCTCTTAACTCTTCCATTGGGGTCCCCATACAAAAAATTAGAGGTTTGAATTCTTGAAATGAAACAAAAATCAATGAATCTTTCACTGTTGTGAATGATGGACAGTTAAAGGAATAAGGAGGGTGCATCTATACACCATTCTTAAGAAAAATTTGAATTACTATAGATATTACTATAGATATCTATTACTATAGATATAAGTACAGTCTACTGACATTGGGCTATTAGGATGTAGAGAATCTACAGAGATACTAGCTAGTAATATAGGTGAACTAACAATAAAAAGTCTTCCAAAAAATGAACATTTAAATAGTGGATGAATTCACTACTAAAGTTTATCACAGTTTTAAGCAAGAACTTCTGCACAATGCCAAGAGTGTAAACCTTCATACTTTCTAGATTCTCACAAATATCATCGTAAACTTGTTTAAAAAAATCCTTAGTGCTCATGTAGCACTTTTCACTAGGCTACAACATGACCGGATGGAATCCTGTCATGCTACTAATACCTGGTTTATATTTCAAAATCAGTTGTGTTAAGAAGTGAAGAGTTTGCAGAAACTTATGTTGGATCTATAGTTATGAAATAGTAGCCAATACTTTAAAACACCCATAGGCCTCTAATTATTTATTTACCTTACCTTGCTTCAAAAAGAAATCAAACTTAAGTTTCTATTAAAGAAGATACTTTTCACTGACAAAATGCAAAAGGAGGCTTTTCTTGGGAGAATTTGAAAAAGGATGATGCAGTTGCAAAAAAAATAACCATTTCCCAACACTCAATGTAATAAAGTCACTCATGAAACACCAGTAGGTGAAAAGTCTCTGGGCAAAACAGAAGTAGAGAAGGGATTTTACACACAATGCTACAAACCATCTGTGGCTGACTAGTTATATATCCCTACTAGTCACAAAAATGAATAGAACGATGGAAATGGATAGTTGTGACAATGCTTCTTGACCAAGCCTGTCCTCACTAGTTCTCAGATAATTCACTCTTATATCACTGTAATTGAATAGAAAAAGGAATACCAGACTTAAAGTCACAATTTCCAGTGATGTCCATCCTAAAAGACATATACAGAACTTACATCCTATTTACTGAGTTAATAAGAGAATAATATGTGAATAACGCTGCAATAGAATTGTATTAATTTAGAAGGTTGAGGTTTTGCAAAGGTCCTCCACCTGGCTTCCTTAAAGAAACAGAAAAGGAAGCAAAGGGAGAGAAAAGAACCGCATGGACAATGTGAATCTGCCATAATGTCTTGAATAGAAGAAATAAAAGAATGATTCATCTCCTGGGAAATGTTGATAGCTATATTAAAAACCCCTACACAAGTCTTTGTCATGTCTTTAGTGGTTCTGCAGTACTGCATTTATATGTAAGAGCATATCATCTATTTATCAGACACATGCAGAATCATTACCATGCCTGCATGCTTTCTAGCGGTTCAAACAAACAAAAAAAGACTATATAAATAGAGTGAGGGAAAGTAAACATGGTGTATCAATAACTGAGGATTAAGCTGAAGATAAATGTTTATGCAACCACTTTTCTATGGACCTGGCACTTTTAAAATTAAAAACAGTAAAATAAGAAGCCCTTTCTTTTATGCTTGCTGTATTTAATTCTTGATTTAAAATCCCTGATTCATTGCATGTGAAATACTTGCATGACCTGTGGTACTCATGCATTAAAATAGTCATTAATTACAATACATTTGCATAAAATTAATTACTATTGTCTTGGTTATTTGTAATATTCTTGAGATTAAATACTTGACTATTTACAGAGAAATTACAGAAAAAGGATTTAGTTTGGCTTCTAATGCCAAAGGATGCTGTCCATCATGACACAGAATTGGGTGGCTGGAAGAGAAACCAGCTGGTCATATTGTACCTACAGTAGGTGAGAAGAAAGTGGTTAATGTGTGAAGTTCACTATCTTCATTTTAACCAGTCTAGAAACCTGGACCATAGGATAGTGCTGCCTTTATTTGTGTTGTGTTTTTCTTCCTGAATTAACCTACCTAGAAAATCCTCACTGGACATGCCCCTAAATTTTCTCCATGGTTATTCTAAATCTAAAGAAGCTGATAATCAAGATTAACTATCAGTGACATTATGGTTGAAATGTGTAAAGTTTCCATTATGTATACATTTTTGATTGATTACTTTAAAGTGACATGTTTAATATAATGAAGAATTATTATATTACTTTTGGCTGTATTTTTCCATCTCTACTTTTATGCATTATTACATTCTGGAATCTTACATGGCTATCATTAACAGTGGAGAAATGAAGTAGAAAATTTTGCACACAAATCTTACACTATGAGTAAAAATATGTATTGGATTTTTTGAGTTGCATTTTAATACCATCTTATTTGTTAAAACTTGCTTGTCATCTAGAATATGAACTACTGTGATGTATTCTGCCAAAGAGAATGTGAATTTGCAGCTATTGGGGGCATTCTTATTGGTTATTTTTCTCTCAGTATTAGTGATCATGATGTACTGATGTCATACACTATTATTGCATCTGGAATATTTGTCCTGTTACATTTATTACTATTTGTTTAATTCATTTAGTTGCAGGAATATTTGATGCATATGTATTTATGATAGTTAATTCTCCATGATGGGTTCTTCCCTTTATTAATATGCTGGTACCCTATGTCTATCTGTATTTTGAGCTGAGGTTGAAGTTTCTTGGATATAGGATGGCCAAATTTTCTGCCATTTGCTAACTATTTGGAGTTCATTCCTCTGAGCCTTCCATTCAACTCTATCTCTTACAAGCAACAGAGAGTTGGATCCTGTGATTGGATCATTGGGAGCTGAGTTCATGAACATTCAGGTCTAGTATTGACAAGCATTAATTGATTCCTATAATTTTTTTTGCTTGGTTTTTGTGTGTGTATGTGTGTGGGGACTTGTATAGTTAGTTCTTTTCATTTTTTAAAATTAAATTATTTTATTTAATTACATTCCAAATGTTGCCCTCATTTCTGGTTCCCACTCCCTGAGTTCTTTACCCAGCCATCCATCTCCCTGCCTCTGAAAGGGTGCTCCCTCACCATCGTGTCACTCCTACCAGCACCCCTCTCCCAGGGACATCAAGTTTCTATAGGATTAAGTGCGTCCTCTCCCACTGAGGCCAGACTAGGCAGTCCTCTGCTACACATGCCCTAGGCCATGGACCACCTCATGTATGCTACTTGGTTTGTGGCTTACTCTCTTGGAGTTCTGAAGGTTCTGGATTAATTAGCACTGTTGTTCTGCCCATGAGAATTCTCCTTCGACTCCTTCAGTTCTTCCCCTAACTCTTCCATAAGGGTTCCAAAACTCAGTCCAATGCTTGGCTATAAATATCTACATATGTCTCTGTCAGCTGCTGGTAGAGACTTTCAGAGGACAGTCCTATCAAGCTCCTGTCTGACAGCACAACATGGCATCAGCAACAAGATCAGGGTTTAGTGTGTGCACATGGGATGGATCCCAAGGTCGGCTGGTCACTGGGTGGTCATTCTTTCAGGTTCTGCTCCATTTTTGTCCCTGCATTTCCTTTAGAAAGGAACAATTCTGGGTCAAAATTTTTGAAGATGGGGAGGGGGGGTGACTCCCTGCATCAATTGGGGGCCATGTCTATCTATTGGAGGTAGCCTCTTCTGTTTCCATTTCTCCACAGTTGGGCATTTTGGCTAAGGACTCATTTCCACTGAGTCCTGGGATCCGCTCACATTCCAGATCTCTGGGACTTTCTAGAGGTTCCCCCTGCCTCACACTGCTTCATATTTCCATTCATTTTCCTGGGCCCTCTGGGATTTTCTCCTGTCTCTCTGCATACCTGATCCTGCCCCTCTTTTATTCTCCCCCCTCCCCTCTCCCACCCAGGTACCTCCCTCCATCTGCTTCTCATGATTATTTGTTCCCCTTTCTAAGTGGGTTTCATGTATCAACACTTGGGTCTTCCTCATTGTTAGGCTTCCTACAGTCTGTGTATTGTATCATGAGTATTCTGTACTTTTTTCTCTAATATGTGCTTATCAGTGTGTACATACCATGCATGTCCTTTTGGGTCTGGGTTAACTCACTCAGGATAATATCTTATGGGTTTACAGAGTTGGTCATAGTTACATCTTTTATAATACCCATTTATTAATGCATCATTTCCATGAAAGATTCACTACTTCCTATGCTCTTATGTTGTTATGGCTTTCTTTCTTCTTTCTCTCTGTGTAGAATGTTTGCAAGTATCTTTTGTAAAACTGGCTTAGCAGTCACGAGTTGCTTTACATTGAACTTAACTTGCCAGATTTTTACTTTTGTATAAACTTTAAAAGATACCATAATTAGGATTTCATTTAATTTCCAGGCACAGAGCTTATCATTTCATGCTTAATTTTTTTCTGTTTCTGATGAGAGGTTTGAGATTATCTTGATAAATGTAATTAAGAAAGATTTTTTTCTCTTGTAGACTTTAGTGGGGTTTTTTGTATGTTTGATTATTTTATTTTAATAGGTTAATGATGATGTATTTTCTAGAGATTCATTTTTTTTTTTTTTGGTCTCAAAGCCTCTTATAATTCATTGCTGTATCTTTCTCTACACCTGGTAGATTTTCTACTGTAATTTTAGTGAATATTTTTATGTATATTTAGTGGTATTTACTGACCACTTCTATCCCATATAGTTTGATCTTGAAACCCCTTGGAGACAGTGGTGATGCTTGGTTGTATTTCTTTTTGTTATATTCTAAACATCATGGTTCTTCAACAATTTCTCCTTTTTTAGCTATTGTTTATTCTACTTCAGTTATCCCACTGGTGACACTTTTCTCTTTAGTTGCTATTAGATGGTTCCTAACATTTCTGTTTGTCCCATTTTCAGAATCTAAATTATTTTATTGGATTTTCCATGCATACTATTTAATCATTCTACAATTTCTTCACTTTTTCATTCATATTGCTGACTTTAGGTATTTAATTGAGTTCCTTATTTTATTATTTGATTGACTTTTAAAATTCATTAAAAATTGCAAAAGTAGGATTCTACACATTTTTTTTTGGTAGAATTCCAGCAATTTCATTATCTTTTTGGAGTCATATAGGATTGCTTTCTAGTATTTTTGTGCTTATATGGAATGATTTGCAGATCTTTTAGAGTAGATGTGTCTTTCAGTTGTTACCTTTTATTTTTCTGTTTTTTTCTCTTTGTTATAATTTATTTGTACATTCTTATTGTCTTGTATTCATTTGGACTTGTGTTGCCTGCTACTATTCATAGGGGAGAGGTGTATAGCAGTAATAGATACAAAGATTCGAAAACCAACTCATTACTAAGGTGTGTAAATACAATTGAGTACTTCAGTTATTCCCAAGAGAGTCATGAAACAGAATAGCTAGGGGATTGTTAGAATAAATGGATTTTAAGGATTATTAATGGTGCAGGTGATCAGAATTAGAAATATAAAGAAGAAAGTGAGTGAAAGGGGAAATGAAAATTCAAATAGTAGTTAAAGGAAAAGTGTATGGATTAAAAGTGAGAGAAATGTTACAGACAACACAGTAGGAATAGCCAAAGATCAGAAACAAAGATCATCACAAACCTAATGAAGAAAAATAGGACCTAAATCAAAACGATTAAAAACATACCACCAGTCACTGTGTTGTCTTGGTGGGAAAAAAAAAATATAAGTTCTCCCAACTGTAGCTATTTTAGTTAGTTCTGAATCTATGGTAGCAGTTGGTGGATCTGGAGTTTTAGCACGTTAAATTAGAATGGCTAGATACAGTCTGCTTTCCAGTCTTCATTATTCAATTGAATTCCTGAGCTAGAACTACATGCTGCACCATCCTAATGAGCTGGAGTCTCTCAGCCACCAGTGTGAGCTCTCTCATTTAGAACAAGGCCCACTCTGTCTGCTGCTGTCTTCTATTTGTACTGGGGGTTTGCACGTTTCACAGGTGAATTACAGGGCCCAAGGTTCAAAAGGAGCTGTACCTGCACTTAGGGATAGATCCCTTCATTAGACAAGGGGCTCTGGGTGCTTCTTAACTAGCATCTCAAAGATTTGCCTGAGCATATTTACATCTAATTCACTTGCAACTAAGGTCTGATTTATCTGATGTTTGTGTGGTTCTTAGGGCCATTGCCTATTAAATCAGTGTGTGTGTGTGTTTGCATGTGTATGCATATGTAGTTATGTGTGTGAGTATGTGTATGTAAGTGTATTTGCATATGTATGAGTGTGTGTCTGTGTATGTGAGTGTGTATGTGTGTGAATGATGTGTGAGTTTGTGTATGAGCATATGAGTGTGTGTGTTTGTATGTGTGAGTGTGTATGATTCTCTCTCTCTCTCTCTCTCTCTCTCTCTGTGTGTGTGTGCGTGTGAAATATTGTCAAATATTTTATTCTTCTAGAATGAGTAGTTTGATTAAAATGTTTCTATCATCGCTGGCTCTCTCCTTCATCGCAGACTAATAGTGTCCTAGCCTAGTCCTTGGTAAGGAGGCAATCTTGCTCAGCTTGTAGGAGCTTTAACAATGCTAGAGCAAACTGTTGTCAAGAAATGTGGAACTCATTTGTTCAGTGACCACCTGGAAAGATAGAGAGGCCAACTTTCATTCAGAGACCTCACAGAGAAAAGACATTGAATCTTTGTTACATAAATCATTGTAGGTCTACATTTGTTTACTATGAAGCACACAGAATACCACCTATTCATAGAAATGTTACAACTACAAAAGACAATGCTGCTAGTGTTTGCTTATGTCTAAAGGACTCCAAAACTACTCTTATTGGTATATGTAAATAAATCATCTGGTAAATAATCTTATTTTTTCTGGATTTTTTCATTAATTTTGTGTGATTTTTTTTTGTTCTTTATTTTAGAATTAAACAATCCTTAATTTCAGTGGATCACCCCCATTGTTCTTCTATTATGTCATCTCGCTTTATGTGAAAATGAGAGATTCTATGTAAATTATCACATTTATAGACTTGTACATTGATTTCAAGTGGGTGTGTCATAGGACAGAGGCTCAGGCAGGCCAGTTTAAGAACAACACAGCATACAGTTTCTCAATCATGTAGAACCTAGGCTTGCGGGAACCAGGGAAAAATTTACTTGGGGTTAGTCAAATGTGTCATGTTGAGATATTTCATTAATTTATGGTTTGGGGACATTGTGACCTCCTCTTTTCCATTATATTTAAAATGCGACATTCATTTTATTCATTGTTAAAGTGGTAGCATTCTCATGAACGTGTTCTCATTAGTATAATTTAGCAGGCCTTGTATACTTGTTTCTTTTCTCTTTCCAGTTGTGTGCAGTGGCTTCAGTGCATATAGCTATTTACATAATAGACTGCCCTTCGCTTTCTCTAGAATTGTACCCTCTTCTGCCACCTTTTTGTCTTCAGTTATTTATATATCTTGTCCTCAAGTCTTACTTAATGGTTTGCAGATCTCCCTAGTAACTTCGGTGTTTACATGTCTTCCAAATCATCTATATCCTTTTGGGACAATCACCATGTTTGCCATGTTTGGGGGGACTGGATATCTACAAGACCACTATTATGAGAATGTACACTTTCTGTAGGCATGGACAGAAAATCTCCTGAGAGATTCTCTTAGGTTTTTGCTTAATAGGTGTCCAGTAGCTGATATGCTGATACGCAACTTTAATCCCAGCACTTGGGAGGCAGAGGCAGGTAGACCTTTGTGAGTTTGAAGTCCTCCTGGTCTATGTAAAGAGATACAGTACAGACAGGAGTACCGGTGAGTATTACATACCTTTAGTGATTAATGAATGAATGCATAATGAGCAAGGTGGTCTCCATGAGAGCTGGGCTCCATCAGTCAATGGCTGATTTCCTTCAAGGACTTCTTTCACCTTTGAGTAAGTGGACATTAATGAGCTTATGGTCCTACAACTATTATAATAGAGATTAAAAAGTAGATAAAAGGAGTAATTTATTTCTAGTTTACATGGAAGGAAAGATTATATGTTAAAGCAAATTATTTATTTTCAAATGTGTTGAATCATTCCTTAAACTTGTAAAAAGTGTTTTCTACTTACACATGTAGGGGAGCTCACAGAATGTAGTAGGTAGGTAAAGCAAGTTTGCTGATAATGTCTGGAATATCCTAGTGAAAATGAAGTACAAAAAAGAAGAACAAATGGATGAATAAGTCCTTTCGGATAAATTATTGAAATAGTAATTTTGTGATAATTAAATTTGGAAAGATATATCACATATAAGTTAATTATTTAACATTAAAATCTTTTGTTGGTAATAATTGTTCATATATTGAAAAATGTTTTCTCTTCAGTATGACCCCTGATTAAAAATGTTTGATGAATGATTTCTCATCAGACAGATTATTTAACAATTTCCAACTCATTTCTTTTGTGTTTTTCAAAGGAAAAAAATCTGTAGCTTTTTTTTCTCCAGCTTATGTAAACCAAAGGAGTTAGTCCTTATAGAGAATTCACTGCATACCATGTACTGTATATCACATACTGCATACCACACACTGTGTACCAAACACCACACACCACAATTGTGCACTATACACTAGAAAACACACATTATATACCCTATTCTGTTTGCCATATACCAGATACAACACATCGTGTATTAGCTGGCTCAAAGTGGTGGCTTGTTGATGACAGTGTTCTATTTCACACTGTATAGAAAGTCACAGTACTGTAACCAGTTTGGAACAATAGAAATAGCTCTTTCTACTTCCAAAGTGATCCATTCCTAGAAGTAAAGTACACAAGAGAATTTGACAAAACACTCACACCATGATTTTTAAAATGAAATTTTAGGCATGGAATTGATTTTTCTAGAACTAATTTATTGGAAAGAAATTTGAGAGTTAAAATTTCTCCCAGGAGGTGTGAATATTTATTTCATTAAAAAGTTGAACTAAAATGAATGTTGTGCTTGGGCCATATTCTTGAGTGAAACCCTTGCTCAAAGTATCCTTTCTGCCTCTCCATATTCACACATAGGCAATTGGGTAATGCGTCTTCTTCCCTGCTGCATCATACATTTTGCTTCTCCATTTCTTCTTTTGCTTTGTTATTTTCTGCATCTCCCTCTCTTGCTTACTAAACAAAGCAAACAAGTAAAAAAAAATCACTGATTATCAGGACTGATAATAGAGTTCAAAATAGCAATACATTGTCTTCTTATTCTCCATACCTGTATGTCGCAGAAGGAAGCAGGCATTGAGATCAGCTGAGATATATTTTACCAATGAAAGTCTTGATTCTCTGGAAAATTAAATAATGAAGGGCCTGTAAAGCTGTGAATAAATAGAAACAAGTCTAGTAAGCCAGAGCTCTGTGCAGTCTGAGAATCACTGTGCAGATAATGTGTGAAAGTGGAGCTGGGGAAAGTAACGCTCCCTTCCAGAGAGAAATCTCTTTGTCCGCAAAAACTGGAATTCATGGAGCTGTCCAATTTTATTAGGCCTTCATTCTCTAATAGTAGTAAGTCATTATTTTCAGTGTGTTCCCATAGGCAAGCTTCCAGATACTGCTAGGTGAATACCCATTTTAAAAGAAATATTCCAAGTACAAAAACAGAGGGAAAAATATTTCAAGATAAACTGCCATTATTCAACCTTATCAGGCCTTCCATTTTTCTGTATCATTCTCTGATTCTTTTAAAAGATACTAGTCAGTATAAATGTAGTTGACATCCTGTGTAAAATGCTTCAGTTCACCTTCCTATTCAACTTTTGTGAGGTACACTGTATCATCCAATATTATTTTGACATAATATTTGTTGTTGTTATAATAGACACAGGGCAGGATATAAGCACTTATATCTATCACTAGATTTTCTCGATGATGCTACCTCTTGCTAACTTTGTTAATAATAATAACAGTGATATAAATAAGTATAATTCATGTGTGGTACACACATATATTACAATACACATGTATATATTTTATAATAAACATGTATATCATATTTCATTTCAATGACCATGCAATATTACTTTTCTGATTATTCAGGAAAACGTTTGCCTCTTCTAACTGTAGTGGGATTAGATTGTCTTTTACTACTGTGTATCCTGTACTATGCTCATTTCTGTGAAAGTGACTTCTTTCTTTTAGAATATACAGAGAAGTTTTAGAATTTCAGAATCGAAAGAAAAGCAGCCTAAAGCATAGTAGATGCTTGAATTTGCTCAAGAGGCATAGCTTAGGTATCTTCCACTGCCCACTCAAGACATTCTCCAGTTTCTCTCTTACTGGCATTTGGTACTCTCAGTACCTAAAAACTGATGAGTAAGCAAATGTGCCTAATGAGTTCATTAGTTTTTTTGCCTTCTGATCATTATTGGTTATTCACTTGGTATTTTTCACTGGTTCTTTTATTAGTTGCAATTTTTAAATTCACTGATCATTTCCTAATGTGTTGCTCACATTTTACCATGATTATGTATTAAGAATTATGTCCAGTGCTCTTCATTTTGCAAGCAGGGATTTTCTCAAATATGCTCTTGAATCTGGCAATCATATAGTTTTCACGTTTACTTTGACCTTGTTACATATTACATTTGTAACATTTTTGTAACATTGCATTCAAATATCTCTAACTAGTGTTTGAGAACATTTTAGCCCTGGTTTGTCTTTTCTTTATCCACTGCTGGAATCACTGTGCTATTTCCTTTTCATTAATGAAGATTATTATGTTTGTTGTTATTTGAAAGGTTTCATGTTAATTTAAATATATAAAACTTACTATTTTATAAGTATAGGTGCTTAGTTGCATGTATGTCTGTGCACCACATTTATGCCTGATATCCACAGAGTCTATAAGAGAGTATTGGATCTCATGGAAGAGGAGTGAGGCTGTAGTTAGCCACCATATGCATGCTGGGAATGGAACCCAGATTTTCTGGAAGAGCACCCAGTGCTATTAAGCCATTTGATGCATCTCCTCGGTCCCTTGCTATTAGTTTTGTTGTTATTTCTTTTACTTTATGATATTAGGATACAATTACATAATTTCTCTCTTTCTTTTATTCTTCATTTTGGAAGCGAGGACAGGAGAATGAAAGAGCCAGAGAGTAAAAGAATATGCTGTGAGACTGTGTCTACTAGGAATGTCAGTAGCATAACTGCCTAAACATGAGCTGAACAAGGACAATAACAATAGGCAAGCTAATGTGGACCAGGAGGCTTCAATCCTACACAAATAACCACAGACAACCAAGGAATGCCGAGAATGGGAGGAATGGCTTTCCCTAGGGAAAAGCACATCATCCAATTATCTATGTTATTAGTTTTGTGAGATGAATTGTTAAACATTGTACAATACTTGGCTTTTAGTTCAGCTGACTTGTAGTTGACATTAACACTATCATGTTTTGTGCAATACAGACTTTTTCATTTACTTTGGAACCATGGTCTATTTCAAATGCTTTTAAGGTAGTACCCATCATTTTGTTGCTGCTGCTTTTGATTCAGATTCAAATTCTCAAAATTTAATATTTTAGTTCCTTTTTATTAAATATAGAAAATAATTGGCTTCTTAAAATTATATAACATGATTTGGTCATTTTTAATCCCCTATTATAATCCCTTTGTTCTCTATTATATTTCTCTGCTCACTGGTGCTCTTCAACAACATCCAAGCCCTCCTTTGGCTTTGATGTATTTCCAGTATTTCAAAATATTATCATTAAATGCATAATATGCATAAATGTATAATTATAAAATTCAGAGCCCATTTATCGCTGCTCCTATTATACAGTTTTTGGGCTGACCATTTATATTGTGTAACCAATCAGAGGCCTCATCTCTTGAGCATACACATTTTTCCTCTTCCAGTAGCTCTTAGTTACCTTTAAATCTTCATCTACAAGTAGCATTCAGAAATGTCCCCAAACTATCAAACTATAGCCTGTCAACAAGTGCCATCATTATATAGGACTTATGTGGGCAGCCATGCCGTTGGGGTTTCACGTGTATATCTTTTCTGACAACTGAGTCCAAGCAAATGTCCTTTTTCTCTTGCTCTTAGAATCTTTCAGCCCCCTCTTCTGTGATGTTCTTGAACATATGGATTTTATTGTAAATGTATCTATTGGTGTTGGGCATGCCATGGCTAGTTGTTCTCTGTATCTCAACTGGTTGTGAATTTCTGTAATGTGGAGAAAATCTGTGTACTGAGTGGATGCAACACCTGCCCACTAAAGCTGAGGCAGGAAATAGAAGGTGGGACACCAGATAGGCAGAGAGGATTCTGGGATAGAGCCAGGCGCAGAAGATTGGCTCTCCAGAAACAGGAGCCTGAGCAGAGATAACCTGCCATTCGGCAGAACTCAGATTAGAATAACTGGATGGGGTATTCAGTTATGAGCTTACAGGATAGCACCCAAGGCTTGTGGCCTAGATACTTGTAAATGCTGAGTCACAGAGTCATTACTCTGGGAACTTAAGACCAGGAGGTAAATAGCCATATACAAGGTAATCTTCTGCAAAATGAAATACCTTTGTTGAGGAGGAAGAGCTACTCGTCTGTTGGTATAAGGGTAAGTATTTAGAACACAGTTAGGACTGATGCTGGCTTAGAGAAGCGGCAGTACTAGTTGTTCCTTTAGTCTCCACATCCACACTAGTCATGATATTTGGATAGGCTTTAGTACCAGACATGCATTCCCTCCTAGAAGCCCAATTAGATCGCTGTTGGTCAAGACATGTGTTATTATTGCTCCATTAAGGATTTCTTGGCATGCTTTGTCATTGTTGTGGTTTGTAAGCATCACAGCTTGGTAGGAATGTTGATAGATTTCCTCCCTTGGCTATTGCATAGCACCTTCTGGTACTATGAAAGCTGGTCCTCAGGAAGGAAACCTTTAGGTCAGTTGCAGCTTGATTCTCCCAAGCCCTGTTCAAAGTATGTAGTGCCCTCATTAGTAGGGACTTAGCTTCAAATTTTCGAATGAAACCACACATGTAATAGATTTCTATTCAGCTTAAATATTAAATATTAAATGAGATAATAAAATTTGCACGGTACATGGAGAGAACCAAAATGTATTATATAGAATGAGGTAACCCAGACCAAGAAGGATACAATGTATTTGTGGTTCCTACAGCACACCTTGACTTTCAAAATGCAAATGCATATGCCATTCAATAGGCATGTGCGTTGCCAAAGCATTTGGACTTATTTATAATATTGCTTGTTTTTGTGACTTTGGTCTTACCATTTTTATTTTCTCATTTTCTTCCCTTTCCTATCTCATGTAAGTCACTTAGAGGATTTTTTTAAAATATTTTTCTTTCTATCTTTACTTTTTTCTTTTATTTCTTGTCTTCTGACAATTGAAGCAATAGACCATGTATCTAGTGTTTTGTAATTCATTTTATCCCACAGAAGTCATAAATATTTTCATTAAATCCAAATTTATTGGGCATGACCATTTCATCTTAATGTTGACTGCTTTGTGATCACTTCATATCTGAGTTTACATGCTAACATTATATTACTATTGATTTGGTATTTAGAAAGATTTTAAACATAATTATCTTATAGATATATATTCTTACTTATGTGTTTTGTTAATTTAGAATCTTTTGACTATAATTTTTTCCTCATTTCATATATCATCTGGATGAAATAGCCATCAAAACTTTTTTTTCCATGGGAATTCTTATGTGGAAACACTACTACCTCTTGCAGTGTTCTAAGCCATCTTTTTTTCTCTCTTCTTGTTTGATAAGTTGTAATATATTGGTGAGTAAATACTATCTCAAGCAATGGGAATGTCCTACCTCAGTAATAAGGATGCATACTCACACGAAAGACACAGCCTTTGTTTGTTTGTTTGTTTGTTTGTTTTTTACAAATCCACTTTGGTGATATGCAATGAACACTCATGAAGTACCTACTATGTTGTGAATTAAGAAGTGTTTCTTTTTTGATACTTTTATACTGGACTGTGCATACATTTTTATAATCACAATATTCCCATACATATGTTCTATTTAGCTTTTATCCATACCACCTATTCTTGCTTTATTTATAATAATTTTGATTCCATATATAAAGCATTACTTTCCGTGTTCTTTGGACATTTTTCAAGAATGTATATAAGACACACAGTTACTCTATATGATATATTCAATCAAGAGTGAATATCCTATGAACAGCTTACATATCATTCTTAGATTTAATTTACTCCACTGTACTTATGGTTTGTATTGGCTTGTTTAATGTTATTAATTCACTTGTAAATTTATTTATATTATGGTTTCAACTCCATGTTTATCCATTTTTATGTGTTGATTCTGGTGGTTTACACCTTGTCTATGATGTGTTACTGTACTGAGCTGATATTATATGAGCAGGCTATTACATGAACAGTAGTCCATGTTCTCCAAAGTCACAGTCCTGATGGCTGCACTTTTTCAATTCCATTTTAAGACAGTGGAAATTTTAAATTGTTTTATACATGAATAATAAATTTGCTTAGGATTTCCATCTTATTTCCTAATTTATGACCCAGGGTGAAGTTAAAATTCAGTTTCATGTAGCCATCTTAATGGGAAAGTTTCTGTAAATTTGACTTTGATTATTTTTAAGTATTAAGTGCTTAAAGAATGTATTGTGTGTATGCTTAAGTGAGTTGACATACAAAGTATTTGTCTTCTTTATGACTCCTTGTATATGTACTCATGTTAATTAAAAAACAGTTTACATAAAGGTCAAATATCACAATATTTTGTAAACGAAAAGATGTTAAAACAGAAAACAGTGTCTACATATTGAATACTTGGAATAATTTTTCAAATCCATTATTTTCTTTCTAGAGAGTAACATATGTGATTCAGCACAGCACTGCAAGAAAATTTGAAGAACAATGATAATTACTGTGTGTACGCATTATACTGTGCACATAGTTGCATGGTTATGCTTGTTGCTTATGTGTACCTATGTACATATGTGTGGGGAGGCCAAAGGTTACCATTAGATATCTTCTTCTCTTACCCCCTATTTTGAGGTAAGTTTTGGGATTACAGATACAGTCACTCTAGCCTCGCAACAAGCTCTGCATATGTAACTGATACCTCAGTGCAGAAGAAGCATATGGGTGTCATTGGTTCTTCTTTCTTTCTTTCTTTATTAGATATATTCTTTATTTACATTTCAAATGTTATCCCTTTCCTGGTTTCCCTTCCAAAATACCCCATATTCCCTCCCCCTCCCTCTGCTCACCAACCAACCTTCTCCCCTTTTCCTGGCCCTGGCATTCCCCTACACTGGGGCATAGAGCCTTCACAGGAACAAGTCTCTTCCCATTGATGACTGACTTGGCCATCCTCTGCTACATATGCAGCTGGAGCCATGAGTCCCACTATTTGTACTCTTTGTTTGGTGGTTTAATCCCTGGGAGCTCTGAGGGTACTGGTTAGTTCATGTTGTTGTTCCTCCTATGAGGCTGCAAACTCCTTCAGGGTCCTTTCTCTCACTCCTTCATTGGGGACCCTGTGCTCAGTCCAATGGATGGCTGTGAGCATCCACTTCTGTATTTGTCAGGCACTGGCACAGCCTCTCAGGAGACAGCTATATCAGGGTCCTGTCAGCAAACACTTGTTGACATCCATAGTAGTGTCTTGGTTTGGTGATTGTATATGGGATGCATCCCCAGGTGTGGCACACACCTATGGTCACTTGATCTTTGATAAAGGAGCTAAAATCATCCAGTGGAAAAAAAGACAGCATTTTCAACAAGTGGTTCTGGCTTAACTGACATCATGTAGAAGAATGCAAATTGATCCATTCTTATATTATTGCACAAAGCTCAAGTCAAAGTGGATCAGGGACCTCCACATAAAACCAGACACACTGAAACTAATAGAAAAGAAAGTGCTGAAGAGCCTTGAACACATGGGCACAGGGGAAAATTTCCTGAACAGAACACCAATAGCTTATGCACTAAGATCAAGAATTGACAATTGGGATCTCATGAAATTGCAAAGCTTTTGTAAGTCAAAGGGCACTGTTAATAGGACAAAACAGCAACCAACAAATTGGGAAAAGATCTTTATCAACCTTCCATCCGATAGACAGCTAATATCCAACATATACAAATAACTTAAGAAGTTCGACTCCAGAGAACCAAATAACATTAAAAATGGGCTACAGAGCTAAACAAAGAATTCTCAACTGAGGAGTACTGAATGGCTGAGAAGTACCTAAAGAAATGTTCAACATCCTTAGTCATCAGGGAAATGCAAATCAAAACAACCCTGAGATTCCACCTCACACCAGTCAGAATGCCTAGGACAAAAATCTCAGGGTGTCTTTGTATTTGACTGTTTCTTGTGTGCTGGAGATCCAAGCTCAACCCCCCTTGCACACCAGGTAAGCACTTTGGCACACATTCTATCTTCTTAAGCAACCTGTACATATTCATAAAGGAAGTTAGAGCATTTTTCACAGGACAGCATAGTGGACAACAGAGTGGAATATTGGAAGAACTGGAGTGTCGTTTAGGGGATGGGAATCACTCTAGGCTCTGCAGTAAACAAGTGTCCAGGTAAATAAATCAAGCTACATCTCAGAAACATAGTTTTAGCACTTGAAAATTTACAGTATTCTTTTGTGATTGGGTTACCTCACTCAGGATGATATTATCCAAATCCATCCATTTCCCTAAGAATTTCACAAAGTCATTATTTTTAACAGCTGAGTAGTACTCCATTGTGTAGATGTACCACATTTTCTGTATCCATTCCTCTGTTGAGGGACATCTGGGTTCTTTCCAGCTTCTGGCTATTATAAATAAGGCTGCTATGAACATATTGGAACATGTCTCCTTATTACACGTTGGAGCATCTTCTGGGTATATGCCCAGGAGTGGTACAGCTGGGTCCTTTGGTAGTACTATGTTCAATTTCCGGAGGAACCACCAAACTGATATTGAGAGTGGTTGTACCAGGGTTTTTTTATTTTTTATTTTTTTTTTATTTTTTTATTTTTTTGGAGGGGAAACCAGGAAAGGAGATAACATTTGACATGTAAATAAAGAAAATATTTAATTAAAAAGGGAAGAAAATTTACAGTATTAATATACTGAACTTCCAAGGTTTTTTTTTTATCTCTAATATAATATTCTGGTGTTCTAATTGAGACTATGTATGGGAGGTTGTGTATAAAATTTGTGAGTCGATTTAACCAGACTATGAGCAAATTGTAAAGAGAATAAGTCTGTGAAGGAACAAATGCCAGTGGAAGCATTTGAGAGTACAAAGGAAACGAGCCACACTCATGCCCAGGTGGAAGCATAAATCACAGCTGCAGTATGATAACAGCATCACACAATAGATCAATTTCTAGGCTTCACTTTTTTTCTCAGGAAAAGAATATTTCATCTTGGCAATTGAAAAGTACAAGATTGTATTTTCAATTTTCAAGTTTGAAAATTACTTACACGTACCACTACTTAGGTTCTATTTTACCCTCCAACAGGATATAAAAAGGAATGCACAGAACTCAAATTGGCAAAGAAACAAAACAGCACATTTCCTAGCATCTTTCCTTTAAAGTACCTCACCTTTTATAATTTAGAAGGAACTTGGCAGGTATTTGCTCATTAGCAATAACTTGGTATTCCTGTTGCTCCAAATCACCAATATTTCATAAGTGCTAGTAATTACAGCATTGTAGTTAGGCAACTGCCTTTTGTTAAATCTTTATTTACAAAAATAATTTGTTTCTTTGTTGAAGTCTTGGAATAGAGTGCTCAGACCTAGTAGAGGTGTCCTGTTGCCAAAGAGTCAGAAATAAATGTCTGCAGAAGCTTAATTGAAAATGAGAGTCACATACAAATTCTGTTTGTACCATTAACAGCCATCATAATGTTTAGCCTCTGTTAATAACAAGTTAGTTTCTGAGTTGGTTTGAAATAGATATTTGGATCCTTTGAAAATGCAGTGTAGGACTTGACATGCTCATCAATCTACCAGATAAAACTTACACTCTTACAAACACTGTATAGAGTTTAAAATCCCTCATGGAAAGCTTCTGAGCCTAGGAATTTGCTATATTTCATGATTTGGAAAAAATGATTTTTTTAATATTCCATATATTATGTATCACCCCCCAATAGGCCTTAGGCAGAACACTGTAACTAAATAAATAATTTCTATAGAAAATCATATTAAGTGGCACACATAGTCCCAGATCACATCAGATTTTGCTCCAAAATGAGATCTTAGGCAATTTGTAGAGATTTTGTGGTTTGCAGCTGTAAGTCAGATCACCTACAGAGGATTATAGGTTCAGTCAACATACTGACAGTGTACCACATGTCAGATTAACAAACCTACAATGGACCACAGCTCATATTTAATAAACCTACAATGGATCACAGGCTGCATCACACAGTGGAGGACAAATGCAGAGAGCCTTCAGACTTCAAGGGACACAAGAGTTTGAAAATGATCTTACAAAATTTGTTTACTTACAAGAGTGTGTCAATATACTTGGAAAATGACTATTGTAATCCACTGTGTGAAGTAGAATAATTAATTTAGGTATAGAAATCCACAACATCATTAACATTTCTTTGCATATTGAATTTAGATAAGATGAAGATTTTTTAAAAATTACCTATGTCTCAGTAGTGTTATCTTTGTTTTAATATAGTAGGTAAATGTTGATAAGAGTTATTTTATTACAACAGGTATGCTCATAGGCTATACAATGTTCTTTAAACTACTATGTTTTTTTTGTTTTTTTTTTTTATATTTTCTTTATTTACA